>NW_017306635.1:661279-685197 GCF_000935625.1 Nanorana parkeri
AGCTTTGCCCCCCAAAAAAAAAAAAAAGTAGGGTGGCTACTTTTTTTCCTCTGTGTGTGTTGTAAAGTAGTCACCACTCCAAGATCACTTCTGTGATGGACTACAATCTCATGTTTAGTTTACTAATTTGTATTGGGATTGTAGTCCATCACAGGAGTGAGCTTGGAGTGGTGGCTACTTTACAACACACACAGGGACCATGGGGAACAAGGACAGTGTCAGAGATGATTTGAAGGATCTACTGCCAAGTGATGGACAAATAAGATTATTTTTTTTATTAGTTAAGGTACTTGACTACATTTTTAAGACTTAACGCGTGAGTTAAGTGTAATTTAAATTAATTAATTTCACAGCCCATGACGAGGTTGCTGGAGGCTCTGCATTCTGCCCTCCCCACCAGCTGAGATGGAGTTACTTTCCCTCCCCACCAGCTGAGATGGAGTTACTAAACTGTAACAAAGTTTACAGCTTAATCCCACTTTTTACTCTGAAAGGGAATTCAAAAAAGTAGTGCAATGCACCCCCTCTTCGACTGAAGGAACATTTATACAGAGTTGGGGCATTGATAAATTACTACAAATTCTACCCCAGTCTTCTACCTGGTCAATGGGGAAGGAGATTATTGCAATATTTAAATACTCAGGAATGACCCTTACTGGTGTGTGATTCAAATAGTTTAGCTCTGTGTTTCCTTGATTCCTTTGCTAGTTACCTTCTATATCCTGCACTACATGCAATGCAATGTACATCTCTTTGGTGTGGCCATACTGCTGCTTTTTACATAGATCTCTAGATCTTTGAGGACTTTGATCCCTTTTACCCCAGCAATTAGCCCTAGACAAAGGAGTCAGAACAATGGAAAGATGATTTCCAATTTGGATTATGGAACTTCCAAATCTTTAAATAATGGCAAAGTAATCTAGAAGTTATAGACAACTAATCAAACATAGAACATACCCATAACAGGTTCTCCTTTTGAGGACCTTTTTTTTTAAAGGAACATAGGGGCTACGAAAGCTGATGTTCATTCTACTGTGCATCTTCTAGTTACCTGGCTGTCATACTGACCCTCTTGCTTTAACACTGTCAGTCCCTAACCCAAAACACATATGGACCCTGGTCAGTCAAGGACTTCTATCTTTCCGTTAACTTTCCTTCATACTTGTTGCAGGTCAGAGACTCAGAAGACATTGAGTTACAATATGTGTGAACATGATATTCTCAATCTTTTTTGAGAGAACATAAGGGCTACAAAGCTAATTTTCATTCTACATCTTCTAGTTACCTGGCTGTCAGAACACAGATGGACCCTGGTCGCTCAAGGACTTTTGTATTTACTTTGACTTTCCTGTGTACTTGTGTCAGGTCAAAGACTCAGAAGCCATTGGGTTACAATCTGTGTGAACATGATATCCATACAGTGATATTTAACTCAAGTATATAATACACTTGAGAGCTTTTTTTCCCACAAAAATGGTTTGGTTGACTTTTTATCTGGTAGGTCATGAGGTCTTCCCTCAACCCCCCATCTACGTGATCTTGAGACCAGCATGTGATAGCACAAGGGTAGGCAACCTCAGCACTGAAGCTGTGATGCAGCTACAAATCACATCATGTCTCTGGGAGTTATGCCTGCGGATGTCACAGTTTTGCAACCTTCATGAGACTTGTAGCTTCACCACAGCTGGAGTGCTCAGGTTGCACATGTGCATAGCCAACCTGTACACACATACTTGGGCCAATTTAGAGAGGAGCAAATTACCTGCCAGCCGGTCTCTGAAATGTAGGAGGAAACCAGAGTATCCATATGGTCCACAAGAACACAAGCAGAACATGTAAACTCAATGCAAGTAAAGCCCTGGCAGAGATTCAAACCAAGGACCCCAGTGCTTCAAGGCATACATTCTAACCACTGTGCCAGCCTGGGTTAGAACAACAGCCAACTAGCATTTTCAAAACAAGGTCAACATTAGCATCAACATTTCCCTTAGGAAAGGTTTACTTTTACCATAGGCAGAGAGAGGATGCATCTTTTGAGAAAGTGTGCAGACCCATAAAATGGAGCATCTAAGGTAACACATCAACATCGTACAAAAATGGGGATGTGTTAGATCTAGGTAGCCCAAGCTCCGGTGCCAATTTGCCCTTCAATCAGATGTGTGTAAAGTGACAAAGCAGCAAGTAACCTCAGATATATAAAAGAGCATCTGCTATAAGGCATCAAAAGCAGCATCCGCCCCGGATACATTTCCATTCATCGCCCCGCTCCGAGCAGCGCACTGAAGTTTTCACATCACCAAATTACATTTTTGTGCATCGCTGAAGGATTTCTGGAAGTACATTTCTGTGTTCTGCCAGAGTAAAAGCCAGGTCAGCTTTTATGTAAAGGGAAAAGCACGAGAAACATATATTCATCCATTTTCTATTTGCAGGGAGATTATTCATATGTGGTACGTATATATTTTTAGAATTTTATGCTGGAATGAAGCATTTCTATGTAATAAAGCTTTTTAGTTTTCATGTAAAAATTAGACTTGACTCTCTCCTTTCCAGAGCAAATAAAGAAATGAGTCATTCTCATGAATCACACCTCTGTATATGCACTGAACTCAAAGTGAGTTGTCGCAGGTGGCACTGAAGGCTGGGCGGCATCACTTTATAACAGCTGGATTTTCTGATAGGTTGACATGTTACCTTAGGTGTTAATATTTTAGGCTTTTGTACCATTTCTAACCTTATTTAAGGTGGACCTTTCAGTAATTTTTACAAGTTTGCAGGAATACAGTTCTGACATGTCACAATAAACAGATACAGTATAATTTTTTTTAACTTATTCTTTTTTTATTAGAAATTAGAATATATATGTATCCGTGTGAACTTATTTTTTAAGGAAATTGTCCAAATGCATGTTGAATGATTCAACACTCTCAGCTTATACCACTGTTTGTGGAAGAGAGTTCCAGACCCTAACCGCTCTAACTGAAAAGAATCCCCTACACCCCTTGTGGTTAAATCTTTTCTCCACCAATTTTAGGTGGTGGCCTCTAGTCTTTGTTATGGAGTTTACCGTAAAAGTTTATTGCTGATGTTGCTATCACCATTGAACATCTTGTACATCAAAATCATGTCCCCCCCTTAATCTCTATACCTGAAGCATATTAACAATGAGAAAAGGGAAAATAACAAAAGACACAAATATCTTATAGGCATAAATGTAATCTCTCTTTCTATATCTTTGTTAATGTAATTAGCTATGTAGTAAACTTGGAATGTAGGTGTATGTCCTGTTGCATACTTTATGATGTTTTTGTCTTTGAAAAAAAAAAACATTTACCCCATAGTTCTCTTTTAAAGAAATGCAGTGGTGTCCTGTCTCTATCACTTGCCTGCTGATTGGAGAGAAAAAAGCAGCCACGGACTAATAAGGTCATCTGTCTGCTCAGTCTGCTCTCTCCAGTTATTAGCACTCTCCTTGTCATTTATATGAAACATTCATGATTGGCTCCCAGTCCTTGCCCTTCCTCTCCCATTCTGCTGTACACTGGAATTTGTAAAAGGCTGATACTGAGTCAAATTTCGGCAATTACATTAGTTGCACCCAGCTGAATGAATTTGAGTCTTTAATATCTGGCTGGAGTTCACCTATCTATATATATATATATGTTCTTGGATTTATTAAAGGTAGAATGTGTATTCTTCACTGGGGCTTTGTTTAGGGTTTAAAACATATATTTATCAACCTAACCTCTCTAGAACTCAAACTTTCCTGCTTTGTTGGAATATAAATGTCATAAAATTCCTGTCCAGAAACACCATACCTGTATGCCTGACAGGCAGATAAGATAGAGCCCCTCTGAGTTCTGTTATATACCGCAGACTTGGGCCTTTCGTGTTCTGCAGTTGCAGTGTGTGTCCCCCATCTTTTATTCTACCAAATCTATACATGCCATTAAAACACAATACCATCAATACAGCTTCAGTTCGGGCTTTCTATATGGTTTCATCCTGATTGCATTTTCTATCATTGTTCAAGCCCTGAAGAAAGGGGAGTCCTTTCCCTGAAACGCATTGGCTCTATCTGTTGTTCCTAACAAATTAACATTTGAAACAAATTGCAAGCGAGGAGGAAGTTTGTACTAGGCATTTCTAACCACACGCTTATAAGTTGTTTACCTGTTGAGCATTTGGATAATGGTGTTTAGAAAAGGAGCAGCCTAGAGCCAGAATGGGGTAGAGACCTCTACCCTAAACAAAGCCCCAGTGAAGAATACACATTCTACCTTTGACGTATTTGGATTTACTGCTACACACATCAGCCCAGTGCTATCACACACCTTCCAGATCCTATTTTATTTGTCTGTTGTAGAAAGGAATTATCAAATTATGTACAGACAATCTGAAAAATTGTTTGGCATGCTTGACGCCACAAGAGATCAATGTAAGGTAAAAAAGCTCTTAGCCATAGATACATGCAAACAAACCTGCTGTGCCAGCATTCCTATTGCTGCTGGTGATATGTCCTTGCTGCGTTCAGCTATTGCATATTATAACTCCACCTACACATACATCCCAAGCGACCATGCATATCACCAGGTAAAAATGAAGACAAAAGAGGGTCTTCTTCTAGTGAATCTTCTTAAAGGACTATTACTTCCCGAAGGCCATCAGAATACGGGAGTACGGCACTGCAGGGCAGGTATATACGCAGAAGGCAATGCAGATGTTTACATTGGGTGTTACAAAAGGGTTAACCGTGAGCCGACTAGCCTGTGTTAAGCCATAAACAGCCCCCAGTCACAGTTTCATGAAATGATAATGGATAGTTCCCATCTCCTGTGATTTACACTATCATCTGTCCTAATTATTTCCTTCCCAGAAACATTTGCAGATTCATTTATTTTTTTACTCATTAGTGCTCTCACTGTCAATTAGCCTCTCAATATTTCAAAGGAAAGCTTTTTTTGTAATTCAAACTTGGATGCAACATAAACATAATGCAGAACATGAAAAAACATGCCCTCCCCCATCTCCTTCCCTTTCCAAGTGCAAAAACAACTCTTCTGTATGTTAAAAATACAATATGGGACAATCAGGTGGGATGCAAGGGTTCTGAGTCTCAAATGGAACTGTAAGCAAAAAGCTAAATACATGTATGTGAAATGTTTTCCCTGCCAAATTATTTGTAATTATATGTATTCGCTATTGTGACTTGCATACCCCTGCCACACTGTATAGCCTTTGGGTCACACCACTATTTAGATTCTGCAGATTCTTGTGTCATTTCCACTCCTCCATTACTGGACTATCAATGATTAAAAACTCCGCTCCACTACATGTACTCACCTCCTCCTGGAAGTTGGCCTAAACTTTTCCTCCTGCAAAAGGTGCTTAAAACATGTTAAGATGACAACCTTGTATTCAGTCTGACTGGCCCACAACTTCTGGCACCTACCCACAGAGAGAGTGGGAATTGCTTACAATGGCCACAACAGGTATAACTCAAGTAGAGCTACGTCACTCCTCAAGCCCACCAGAGATAAAGGTGGTTTAGTTCTACAGCATTGTCCATGGGTGCATTGACCATATTGGACACCTGGAGTTTGGTTGTGATGGGATGTAGTTAAACACATAGCACACAGTGGTGTAAAGTCAAGGCTTGCTCTGTTCAGAACTGTTGTTAAACCTGGGGTGGCAAACTCAGTTCCCACAGTAAAATTCAATGTTTCCTGTAGCTCTGCCATACTAGCCAGCAAGAACTTAGCTGCTCCCCCCTCTTTCTGCATTTACTTATCTGCAAGGGGTCTTGTATTTTCTGAAGCTTTCATAAATCAACCAATTCTCCAAGTGTCTCCATGGTGTATAATTGGCAGCTGCCTGTAGGGAGAAGTAGGGGTATAATGCCAAAATGTTTCAGGTTGTGGTTTCTTTCCCCCCTCTCCCTGCATATACCTATCTGCTATGAGCCTTGTTGTTTCCAAAGCTTTCAGAAATCAACCAATTCTCCAAGTGCCCCCATGGTATATACCTAACAGCTACCTGTAGGGAGAAGTAGGGGTATAATGCCAAAATGTTATAGGTTGTGGTTTCTTTTCCCCCTCTCCCTGCATATACCTATCTGCTAGGAGTCTTGTCTTTTCTGAAGCTTTCATAAATCAACCAATTCTCCAAGTGTCTCCATGGTGTATAACTGTCTGGATAGAGAAGTAGAGGTACAATGCCAACATGCTACAGGCTGGTGGGTGGTATGGATGTCTGAGCTGTAACTGGAAGAGTCCATAGATGGGACTCTATTAGGTAGAGGACTTGTAACAGGCCAAGGGGCACAAACAATACTGGCTGTAACTAATAATTTTCCTTGTTATATATTCACACAGGATCAAAGCATGACATGAGATATATATAGAAGTGTGGATAGTGGATTACTTTATTACGGGAAACAAAAAAAACTGCTAATTTATCCTGCCTGTGTCAATGTGATCAGCATAATGGACTTCCTCTTTTACAATAATTGAAATGTGATTTCTCCGGCCCTGCAGGCTTGGTTGCATTGTAAATACACAGCAGTTTGAGGCGTCTGCAGCTTCTCTTATATTCAGATACTTAGAACATTGTTATCCCAAGCAACAGCCATTTCTGGGACAAAACACTCTTTGGATGAAAAATGATTATTTTTGTGATGGACGAGCCCACTGCAGTTACATTTCCAAACTGTGTTTAAAAAATAATAAGACTTAACTACACCTTTGTGAATGAGATAAACATGTTGTTCTACTGCAAAGTCCCATTAGGCAGTTAGCCAAAGCTGAGGTTTTCCACATTCTGACTGCTATTCATTCAGTCAAAGCAGGACACTCTTTAGACAGCTTAGACCAAAAGTTCCACCTTTCCTCATAGTCAGATGTTTCCTACTGCTATGAACCCAGTGGAAGCTTAGAATACAAGAGTAGTGACCACAATCAAAGTATTATCTGAATTTTTTTACATAAAAGGCATACAAATTCACAAACATCGTACATATTACTCAATTAGTCATCAGTTATCCTATGAAAGTTCCTACTGCAGGAGATTCCTGAAGTGAGTCTATATTTTGGTCATACTGGTTCTTTTTTTTTTGTAGAGACCCTAAGGAGTATTATCTATCATCACTATAATCCCTGCCACCCTTATCTGCCAGAAGTGTCTGGAGAAAAACCTAGTATTTCTAGTTAAGGGGAACACATGACATCCACTATTCCTCTTCACAGTTAAGGGTTTGTTGCCTGCCTAGCCAACATTAAGCCCAAGTGTTCTCGTCCCAAGAACCTGCATTAGATCATCTGCACTGCCGCTATATGACAGTTAGAAGTAGTAACAGCCAATTGCAAATTAGAACTAAAGGAAGGTAAAGAAGATGTATGTGGTTAGCACAGCAGAGGCTTTGCATTCTTCTCCTCTCATTCAGTCACCTATCTATGTCTCTCTGTAGATTCCTCTTCCTGTCTAATATAGACAAGCTAATAAACAGAATGACAATTCAGGATTAGGGTGGGCTTTATACTAGGCAGAAAAATAATGTGACAAGGCTTTGTTAAAGAGTGATTCCTACTAAACATAAGACACATGGATATAAGGAGCAGGGTATGTAGGTGCAAACAAATTCACCATCTACCCTCCCTCCTGAAATCTGCCGCCATGCCTTTCCTGTCATGCTAATGACACTGATACCAATGTAAGGGGCATCCTACACCCTCTGATGTCAATGTTAAGGGCATCCTTTTCCCACTAACACCAATGCAAAGGGCATTTTATGGACCCTGCCATCATTAAAAGGTGCATCCTGCTCCCACTGACACCAATAAAAAAAGGGCATTCTACTCCCAGGGACAGCAATGTAATGGACATCATACTCTCACTGACCACCAATTGAACAGGTTTTCTATTACCACTGATCACCAGTATGGTGGCATCCTGTGCCTGCTGACATCAATGTAAAGGGCATCCTACTTCTAGTGACACCAAAGCAACATACATTGTGCTCCCATTGATAACAATGCAAGAGGAATCCTATGCTCCCACTGACCACCAATATAGGGGGCAATCTATGCCTGCTAACTTCAATTCAAGGGGCATCCTCTTGCCACTGACACCTCTATAAGGGACATCATACATCTACTGATACCAATGCAAGAAACATCTTACAGTCACTGAAATAAATTAAAGAGGCATCATACTCTATGTATCAACAACATCCAATGTAAGGGGCATTCTATTTCCACTGACCACCTTAGTTAGGGGCATCCTACTCCTATGGTTCACTAATATAGGGAACAACCTATGCCTGCTAACATCAATTTAATTGGCATCATACTCCCACAGACCATTAATGTAAGGCACATTCTATTTCCACCAATCACCAATGTAGGACCATTCTACTCCTACTGACATCAATTTGAGGGGCATCATACTCAGGGCCAGATTTACTCTCTCTGCTGCCCCAAGCCCAAGTTCCTCAATGCCCTCCCCCCTACCCGCCAACCTTACTCCCCCAATAGAGAATGGCAGACCTGCAGGCTGCATACAAGTGATCTCGGTGACATCACCGAGATTACTTGTACAAAACAAGCTGCGGCTTCCCCGCTGTACATTTAGCTTTACTTGCCTGAAGCAGGGCTAAATGTAGAAAACTACCCACCTGGCGCCTGGAACTGCATGTCCCGGGCGTCGGGAGACAGGAATTCCACACCCCTACTGCCCCTCTACTCCCTGGTGCCCCAAGGCCAGGCTTTGGTTGGCCTTGTGGGAAATCCGGTCCTGATCATACTCCCACTGACCACCAATACAAGGAGCAGTCTATCTCCACATTCCTTCATAAGCCCAAACATAACTGGTTCTGTTTAAATCTGCAACCACCTATTTGAAACCCCCTTCAACACCACCACTGCCACCAAATGATGCTCTTGATAAGTAGTAAGATTTGTTATAAGAAACAACATAGGAAATATTAGAAATGTTCAAATTGTGCTAATGTATTGACAGGGATTGTCACGCGATTGCAGCAAACATGTACAATGCCGTGTAGATTGTTGGGTAGAAAGTGGAAGCTTTCCTGCATATTTACTATTTACATACAGAATTACAGAGAATGTAATATCAGGGAATTAATCAGTCTCAGGGAGGCTAGTGCAGCTATGCATATTTGAATTTCCCTTAGTGAAGTGTAGGCAGACTGCAGACAGAGACTGTTCCCAAATAAAACATAATTTGAAGGGCAACAGACTTATGTTTGCTAAAGGAATTCTAAAGGAAACTGTCTCCTGCCGAGATTTCCATTTTTCATTATTTGTATTTATTTCTTTTGTCTTTTTTTATGTTTATAGGGCATTGTTTATTATGTCATTATGTTTATGTTATGGTTCTTAACTTTTGGCACGCAAAGTATCTTCAACCCTTCAATATATCCTTCGACCGTTTAAAAGCATCTTTGGATGTTGCTATAAAACAGATTTTTTTTTGTGTCGTCTGTAGGAAGAAGTCAAATGCACACGTTCTACATTGCTATTACTTTTCAATGCCCCTTTTCCTCCCTTTCTGTATCACACGCTCTCACCAGGAACTCTGGAACAATTGAAACACTTAAGCCACGGGACCCTCACACACACAATTGTATGTCTGGTGTTATATTTGATCCCAGATATTTAAATGTGTTTTTGTCCTTTTAAACAGTGCACAGCAGCGGGGAGAACCATCTGCTTTTAGTCAAATGCACTTTAATTAGTCAGCGGTTTGATGCTCATCATAGTGAAACTAATTGGCAAATTGTTAATTAATAACAGTTGAAACAGCAATCGGCAATCGGAATCCTAGGGCTACGTTCTTCCAGCTATCTGGATCTTCCATCTTGGCTTGCGTCCTGGAAACAGGAAGTGGTACCATGAAGCACTGAGATGCGATGGTTCTCAATCCAATGAGTTCAGCGTACGTCCCCGGGCACATATTGTACAACATAGTGGTAGGGAAACAGATGCAGAGGCAAATAGATAGGTAGGCAGATCGAGAGATAGATTCATTACATGTCAGTAAAAATGGTCCCTTTCAGTAAACTCTTACAGATTTATCAGCAAAGAGTCAGTTAGCCATGGATAACGGGTGTTCTGTAGTAATGACAATTGAAAGTGCTGATGATGTATTGCCTGAGAAAGTGCTGAGTCTTGCAACCTTTACTTTCATTACAGAATGAGTTTGCTGACAATGGACATAAAATGTCACTTATGTTGGGGGACATCCAACATAATGGAGCTAACTTATATTGCGCGTATGTCAATCAAAGAGGTCCGACCCCTTTTGTCCCTCGTTTCATCAGGGTGTGCAAAAAGTTATTCTCTAACTCCATTCCTATGGATAAAGCAAAGGATTTAGCTTTTCTACTGAGATACAATAGGGACACCAGTTAAAGCTGGATTCAGACAAATGCAAACTGTGGCTTAGTGGTGGGCACTTCTGCCTAGTAGTACTGGGGTCCTTTGTCCAAATCAAAGCCCTATCTCAGGGGTGTCCCGAGGCCGGGTGTCACCTGGAGCGGAGACCGGGTGACACCCCGCCGTGACGTCATTGTGCAGGCATGTGACGTCACCGCACAGGCGCTTGGTGACATCGCGCGCCTGCATCATTGTCGTCACGGCATGCGCAGTCATCTTGTTGACGCCTGCCAGTGGCCATCTTGTTGGTGGACGCCGGCAGAGAGAGGAGGGGACATTCACCCCGTGGGATGAGTTATGCCACCGGGTCCCCTCCTCTCTCCTGACACTGTCGGGCTCTTGGTCCATGACCGAATGCCCGATGTTTTAGAGGGGGTGACACCAAAATGACTGTCAGTCATTTTGGTGTCACCCCTCCAATTGTGTCACCCTGGTGCGGGCCGCACCCCCTTGTGACACCACTGCACTATCTGCATGGAGTTTGCAGGTTCTCCTTTTGCTTGCATGGGTTTCCTCTGGGTACTCAGATTTACTGTCACACTCCAGGGGCATGCTGATAGGTTAGGTAGTTCCTCTCTAAATTAGTATGTGCATGCATATGAGCTAGAGACCTCTCATTGTAAGTTCCTTAAAAAAGAACTCTGGTCCAACATGGCTGTAGTTCTCTTTAGGGTCACAGGAGGACATTTACTATGTTCTGTGACCCGAAGCTCAGTATATAGCTGGCTACTGCCTGCTATATGCTGACAGCGCAGAGCTGCGCTGCAATCGGGAAAGATCCAGACAATATTGTCAGAATCCACCGTGCCACCTGATTGACAGACAGCTGGCTCTGCCTCTCTAGAGGTAGAGCCATCGGTGCCTGCCCCCTCTCTGTCTGTTCCTCCAGTCATTGTTGGAGGAACGGAAAGGGGAGGGAGGAATCCCTGCAGGGAGCGGTGAATGACAGTCACAGGGAGAAGGGAGAAGGTCTGGAACTGAGTGATCAGTGGTATGTGATCCCTCAGTTCGCGATCAATAGAGCCGAAATGTGACAGCTGCAGTGTCACAACTTGGCTCTAACTATGGGGATGAGTGTATTTCACTCTGCCCATATATCTCCCTTAAATGCCGGGACTGATATTAATGTACATTATATAAAGTGAAGTGTCAATGCTACACTGAGTGGCCAGATTATTATGACCACGTGACGTTTGTAGGCAAATTAGCAATAATTTCGCTCTGAAGTTGCTAGAGGGCCAGACCATTATACATAGGGAAGCAGGTTTTTTACCACGACAGTAGAAGTGATTTGTTTTCTGAAGATATGGGGAAACAACACGATTTAACAGCCTTTCAACGTGGGATGCTTGTTGGTGCTCGGAGCTATGGAGCGAGTATCAGCAAAACAGCAGAATTTGTTAAATCTTCAAGAGCAGCTGTTGGTAAAGTGTTTAAAGACTGGACTGTCAACCGAAAATCTGGGTCTGAACGTGCAAATTGTGGCCGCCAGCGACTAGTCAATGTTAGGGCAGAACGGAGAGTGGCAAGACTGGTACAAGACAACAGAAGGGTAACAGTGCATCAAATTACTGCAGGTCTTAATAAGGAATCCTCTTCAATGATCTCTGAACGCACTGTTCGCCGTACACTGCATCGTATGGGATATGGAAGCCAAAGGCATGTTCGTACAACTTTGCTGTCTGCAGTTAATAAGATAAAACGTCTCCAATTCGCACAGGAACACAAGGATTGGACAGTTTAGCATTGGGAAAAAGTCATGTGGTCCGATGAATCACGTTTCCAGTTGCATCATGCTGATGGCAGAGTGAGAATTTGGCGGGAACAGCATGAAAGCATGCACCCCACATGCATGAGTACAACCCTTCAAGCTGGTGGGGGCAGTGTTATGGTTTGGGGCATGTTTTCCTGACATGATTTGGGACCTTTAATTCGTGTGGAACAACGTCTGAATAGCACAACATACCAAAGTATCGTTGCTGATCAAGTTCATCCTATCATGTTGATGGCGTATCCCAATGGAGATGGCTTCTTCCAACAAGACAATGTGCCATGCCACGGTGCTCGTATTGTGCAGGAGTGGTTTACCTTGCTTAGGTGGCCCCCACAATCACCAGATCTCAATCCAATTGAGCATTTGTGGGACAAAGTTGAAAGAGCCATCAGGCAGCTGGTTCCACAACCATCAAATCTCACAGAACTGGACAGTGCTATCCATCAGGCATGGTGCCAGATTCCTCGCATCACCTTTCAACATCTTGTGGAGTCAATGCCAAGAAGAATCGCCACAGTATTGAAGTCAAAAGGTGGCCCAACGAAGTACTGTTGGGGTGGTCATAATAATCTAGCCACTCAGTGTATATACATGCCTGTAATACTTAGATGTATTATTATATCATTAATTCAATTTTTAAAATGCTAGGAGTGTAGGTACCTTAATTTGACTTGGTATCGGCTTCTTGCAGTCCACTGTAAAACAGAGCTCAGACTGGGAGAGGGAAAATCAGCGCAGCGCAGTGAGATGTGCTCCAGTATAAGAAGCATGCTGATAGGAGCAGAAAGTAGAGTGCCATAGTTATGAGCTAATCAGTCGGCTGCTTCTCCTTTCACTGGAGTAGGGACAAGACCTGTAAGTGTTACTTAAAGCAGAACTATACTCAGCTCCTCTCCAGCGATGCAACATCCACAAGCTCCTTCACTATTGCTGACATCTTCACCCGGTCCTCTTGCAGTATTCTGACTCTAATTGTTGTATTAGCGATTTATGCCTTGCTGAGACCTCTGTGCCTGGCCTGTATAGGCAGATATAATCACTGCGGTCAATCCTTATCAGATAGATGAACTCACCAAATACTTTTTCATCAACAAAGTACTTTATTGCATGCAGGAGGTTAGTTACAGCAGACAACAGGATACATCAGATAAATGAATAGACGGTATTTGAAGGTCGGAGATAGTAATCTTTCCAAGCATGCAATGCAGATTACCATGTGGTCATGTTACTGTCAGCCATGACACTCGACACTGAACAAGAAGGGGGAAATACATCATAGATGAGAGGGAACACAGAAAAAGAAAAACATGGTGCAATCACCAGAATGACCACAAGATGTCAGTATATGAATTGGCCATACAATATCAATGAGTAAATGGCTTAAGAAAAATAAACCTATATACATTCTCATTTAACATTTATATTAATATTAACCATGACTATGAATTGTCACATTCTATGCAACCACTATGGCACCACGTGCCACATGCAGGTTTGGGATATTCAGCCATCTTGACTAATCATGCCCAGCTGATGTAACTCATTCATCTTAGCATATGCCGAAATGGTACGTTGAGCTGCATATGCACAGCTCATTGCCCATAGTCAATAAGAAAGCTAACAGGGAGGTAACAGTCCTATATTGCAGAAGAGACGTAGGGGTGCATATTTAAACAATTCACAGGGCTGTTCGTCCTGCAAATATTTGTGAACATTGGTCTCTGTGGATATATGCCAAAAGAATATTCTTTTACAAGGGAGTGTATTTTTCATTTTTTTCATGTAATGAAATAAATGTCACATTATGGCCACTAGATGGTGGTGAGGAGCACAGGAACTGAAAGGGTTATTCACAAAAAGGTGAAGAGTTTGGAGAAGGCAAGTGAACAATCTAGGCGAAAAATAGCTAATTTGGAAAAATACTCCAATTCAGCTCACTTTCCATTTCAGCAATTTTGTCCTAGATTGTTCACTTATTATGCCTTCTCTTCACCCTATTGTGAATAACCCCCTGAATTCTTGTTTCCGTTACTCTAATAGCTCCATGTAGTGGCCATAATATGATGCTACATGAAAACATTTGAAGTAAAGAACATTTGTTTTGGCATATATTCGCACAGAGCAAACATTCACAGATATTCGCAGGGCACAGAGCCCTGTGCATTGTTGTTTTTTTTTTTTTTTAATTGACCCCCTAGTATGGATCTTCTGCAATAAAAAGCCTGCCTGATGACCCTTTTCATTGTTTTACCTGAAGCTCAACTTAAGGCAGAGAAAAGTTAGCTCACGGTATAGCTGTGTAAATCTCAGATCTGAATGGGCAGAAATACAAATCCTTTGGTAGGTACAACAGCTCCCATACATGAACGTCAGCTGTTTTCCTGGAAATCAGCTTTAATCCACATGCCCCGATGTCCTCAATAGAGCCAACGCTAGCAATAAAATACAGATACATTATCACACTGCTGATTTGTGACCAGTGGCTCAGCGGAGCAGATTTGTAAGAAGGAGAATAAATGAGGGTCTGTGCTATCCATAGTAGCTGATCTGGCTCTTGCTTTCATTTTTTAACTTGTTAGAAGATAGTTACAATAAGCAACGCCTCTTCTTTTTTTTTTTTCCCTTCAAGAAGATAATGAGCCCTGGGATTTGCCATTTATACATCCCGTGATTCTCCAAGAGGCTGACAGTCTTACTGGAAGTCAAAGGAATGCATAGTAAAGGCTGTGGAGTGTCAGGAAGTGCAGTTGTGATGTGAAGTTATTTGAGGTCAGTAATTATGGAAAGGCAGAATTTACATCAAGAGAGTGCCAAAAGGCTGATGGGATTTTACATGCCGTGAAAAAGCTGCGTGTTGTTTGGGTAGCTCCTCGCTATGAATGTAGCCGCAGTTCTCCAGAGTCTTTGAGCTGCAGAGAAAACACTGGCTCTCGCTCCTAAGCGCTGCTGTGTGGGCTTCGGACTATCGAAAGGGAGAAATATGTTAGACAGACAGCACACGACAGAGATATGGCAATCTGGCGTGAAGAATGAATGGCTATTGCAACCCAAGTCATCGAGCAGTCACATGGGATAAAAGGTGTGGGATACATAGAAGAGGACAAATCACATACGGGAATACATAAGAAGCATGTGACTTTCACTAGACATTCGCTGGTGGTGAATCAATCACTGTCATTTGGAACACATTCACCTGCAAGGAATGTTTCTTGAATGTCAGATTCAATACTTTATGAATGTGCCGCATATTGTTTATGGCAAGAAGGCATGCTGGAAAATAACTAACTTAAATATTTAAGGTATTTTGACATAGAGCTAACTTTATTTGTCCAGTCAGGGCCGTCCTGACGTGCCTCAGACGGCATCTCATTGGGTATCGTGGGAAACACCTGCCGTACCGTGTCCGTCCAGAGCATACCAGGTTATTAAAAGCGCTTAGCAACCTGTGAGGCTCTGCCTGGTGTCCCGCCCAGCTCACTGACATTACTGGTTGCCAGGAGTTCAGCGGGACTCCTTGGCTGGCATCCCACCCAGCTCTTGACAGCCAGTGACATCGGTGAGCTGGACAGGATGCCATACAGATCCGGAGCCCTCCCTCAACAGATAACATGCACCTCCCACACTTCTTTTTATCTCCCCTTGACGTGCACCCTTTTTCCAGAGGCAAAAAAGTTTGGGACACCCGTGTGCCCAATTATCAGTCTCCTGTAATCCTCTGCTCAGCAATAATTTGCACGGTGAGAGGGGAAGTCAGCCGATCAGAATGCCATTGCTTTGTAGTGTATCCGTACAAAGGGGGGAGGGGACAGAGTGGTGAATTTGTCGATGTGCGGCTTCTCATGAGTTGCCAGTTATAGCCTGGTGGCAGGTTATATTACAAAATGTCAAATTGATCAAATTGCATGACCAAATTGTATTAGAATTTTGTCACCCCATATCGCTCACTGTTTCCTCCTCACATCAGTGCAGGAGAAAGCAGTGACGTAAAGTCAGCAGAAGGAACCAATAAGAGCTGTGGAGGGGACAATGGAGACTTACACTTATATAAGTGTCGGTTTCCTAATGGACTTCGGAGAACCATTTCTAGCAATTGGAGCAATGCCGAGCAAGGGGTGGCAGGAAAGGTAAGTATTCAGTCTCTTCTTTCCAGGTAATGGCTCGTTTAAAAAAAATGTAGTATGTAACAGGGTCACATAAGGATTGATGCATCGCAAGGTGCGAAGAAGCTTCTTTCATGTATAAGGCTTTGGCTGTGATCAGAGATGTGGAGATCACATTCACATTGGTGTGTTAATTGAGGTTATTGTCACCAGAACTTCACTATTAGAGCTTGACTTCACATCTCTTTTACAATCCTGTGGACATTAGCTGCACAGAATCTCTTTTTGAAGAGGATTTAAATATTGCATACTTCCTCTTCACCCTTCAAATGTACATCAGACTGGGGCAAATTAAGGCAAGCTGTCGGTGGATCTGCGCTCTAACACCCACACAATAACTCCATATGCCTGTTGAGTCCTTCTTATTAGGTGGCAAGTGTAAACACTAACTCTTCAGCTGCAAGAAACTCACTAACCTTAGAAAATTCTTGTGAAAGATTTGAGTAAAATCTATACGCTACTTACAAAATATTTATCATCTTCATTATCATGCAAAAAATGTGTTTCCTTAAAAGATGTTTTAGCAATAGATCAGAAGCGGTTTCAGCTTTGCTGTTCACAGTAACGAGTAAAGTATCGCTTTGAAGAATGAGGATTATCCATACTATCGAAGGAGAACACTATCTAAAACCAAAATTGTGGTTTGAGATCGAGTCTTCTTATTATCACTCAGGAGCTCAGGGAGAGAAGGCCATACAAACTAAAAACAAGTGTCCTAGAATGACCACTTTCTTCCTCCTTCTCCTCCTCCACTCTTTTATTATCACTATATTTTCCAAGAGAAATACTCATATTGAAAAATCCCAGCTCAGCAGGAGGAGGGCAATGCAAAAATGACTCTTCCACCCTTCTCTCACCTTCTGACATAAGTGCCTCTTCACATGACTTCAAAAAGTCTCAGAGGACCTCAATGACAATTCAAAGCAACACTCCGCTCGCTCGGAGATATCGCACTTTATTGTCCTGAAAATCATAAGGTGTAAGAAACCCCTGAGGGACATAAAAGGCTCTAAAGGAATTTTTCACCTAAAGGAAAATATATATATATTGTATTAAAGTAAGTTTATTCATTTTAAACTGAATTTTAATACGTATATATACTTTTTACATTGAAAGTAGGTATAGAGGCTCTCATGGGTCTTGCACCGGAGATATGTCAAAGCATCAACATTTTATCATCAACCTACAATATGATAATACAATGCTGATGCATTTCCGCTGCAAGGCCCGTTGCAAGACCTGTGAATGCCTCGTTACCTACTTTGGATTTGTATGGATATTTTTATAGATATTTTTGTAGATTTACCTTAGAACTAGAATGCTGTGGATACACACACACACTTTTTTACAAATAAACATTTACAGGGCTATTCACAAAAGGGTGAAGAGTTTGGAGAAGTGAATAATCTAGGACAATGTAGCTGAATTGAAAGGTAGGCTGAATTGGAGAATTTTTCCAAATCAACTATTTAGTCCTAAATTGTTCACTTCTCCTGCCTTCTCCAAACTCTTCACCCTTTTGTGAATAACCCTGTTAATATATATTTAATATTTCTAAATAGAGAAAGTACAAAAGTTATGTTTTCAGGCGTGCTGTCTCTCAATGAAACCATAGATTAGGGAAAGTGTGGTGAGGGAGTCACTGCTGTGACCCATTTGTGTGTGTAAATTTTGAGCTTAAGCTATTGAACTCTGCATACAATAGGCGTTTTGCAACAAAGAAGCAAAGAAGGCAGAGGAAAACACATGAAAAGGACACTAAGGCCCCACCTGCTGGTTGGATTTATACACTGAGTGGCCTAATTATTATGACCACCCCTTCAGTACTTCGTTGGGCCACGAGATGACTCCACGAGATGACTTTGTTGGGCCGCCTCGTGACTCCACTAGATGTTGAAAGGTGATGCGAGGAATCTGACACTGCACTGTTGCCCTTCTGTTGTCTTGTACCAGTCTTGCCAGTCTCGGTTCTGGCCTAACATTGACTAGTCGCTGACGGCCACAATTTGCACGTTCAGACCCAGATTTTCGGCTGACAGTCTAGTCTTTAAACACTTTACCAACAGCTGCTCTTGAACATTTAACAAATTCTGCTGTTTTGCTGATACTCGCTTCATGGCTTTGAGCGCCAACAATCATCCCACGTTCAAAGGCTGTTAAATCACGTTGTTTACCCATATCTTCAAAAAAAATAATGTCTACTGTCGTGGTAAACAACCTGCTTCCCTATTTATAATGGTCTGGCCCCCTAGCAACTTCAGCACAAAATTATAGCTAATTTGCCTACAAACATCAGGTGGTCATAATAATCTGGCCACTCAGTGTACATGAATAGTATTTATATTTAATAGTAACCCTAAAAAAAAAAAAGAAGAAATATTTTGAAATGTTACTCTTAGTCCCCATAAAAAAACGAATTAAAAAATACTTACAACACCGGTATAAATTCTCTGTGTCATCCGGCTTGGTTCGGCTTGCTGGGATCTGGGCAGGACGCTGGGAGTGTGCCCCTTAGACATCTCCCCGCCTGGTTCTTAGCAGCCTGGGACACTCTGGTCGAAAAATGGGGTGGCAGGCTCACTGCAAACATTGTGCCATGCTGTTCTGTCTGCCGTCCCCCACGAGATGCCACCTGAGACAACAGTGTCAGGCTTCCCGATTATAGGGAGCGCCCTTCTTACAGGCGAGTCATAAAAGGAACTTTCAGTACTACTTCAGGGACCAGAAGCATATGGAGGAGTTGAATGAATGTTCACATTAAAAACTTTGTAAAAGTTCTTATGCCTCAGTAGACTCAACAGTTCTTCCAGAAGTGACGACCTGAATCCGAACAAAAACTTTTGCTGCCCAAAATGGCTGCTTTCACTGTAAATAGAGCATAAACGCTCTTTAAACATTTTTAATTGGAAGTGGCACAATTAAACCTAATCAAGAACAATTAATTTGCGGCATTCAAAGGAAATCCACGGTTTAATACCAGCGAAAAATAAAAAAGCCTCTTTTTTTATTTTTGTTAAAAAAAAAGACTTAATTCTCAGCGCTTTTGACTTTGAAAATTGCCTTTCCTGAGTTTCTGGAAGAAATAAAGCAGATTTGAATTATTACGCCTAATTACTCACGGACTGAAATGAGCAAGAACGAAGGCAAGCTGTCTTTGTCCCCCAAAATAACATTACATAGTCTTGCTCCCTCTGCACAAAGCATGAAAGGTTATCATTAGAAGCCTTAATAATATCTTAAAGATCAAAGTCTCAGCACACAGGCACTTGTGATGTTGCAGCTCGAGCGGGAGACTGTTCCGGCGTTTGATTCTCGGCAATAAACCCCAAGCTATGCCGGTTTGCGGCTTCCACTGAAGACGTTAATTAACACCCATCTTGTTCTGCAAAGGAAAGAGCAGGCCTTAGTTAATTATTTGCCTCGGACACTTCAAAATCTCTTGGCATGCTAATAATTGGCCTGTTTGATAGGACGGTTTTTGCCTGATGGTTTTAAGCTGTATTGTTATTTAGCGAGGAGTGTGGCCGCTAAAAGAACGGCGGCGACTGGGGAATTTTACATCATCACGCCGCCACTAATGTAGCTTGCTCTAAATTAAAAAAAAATGAGGAGATCATTAGTCAAGAAAGGTTATACATATTTCTTTTATCCACTGCGGTCCTCAGCCTGTCTGATCACCCCCGCCAAAAATAAGTACTTAGTCACTGTACAAGGGTGGTGTTTATATTGTAATCATTTATTGATGCATGCATGGTTATACATACCAAGTAATGCAGGGAGCCCAGGATTGCTATATCATGGAGTCACTTTATATATATTAAAAGTTCTATTTCTTAGGTCTGGTTCTGGTTTATTGAATGGGGCCAATGGGGGAAGTTTAATAGGTAAGAAAACCCACCACACAGCACCCGTGTTAAGTCTGATTGGTTAATATGGTATTTGCCATTTTTTACTTTCCTTTTGGTTGTGAGTTGTATCACCAGGGCTGCCATTGAAAATAATGGGGCACCGTAGAGCACCACCTGACAGGCCCACCTCCCCGGTGTTACTGCGCACTTTACTGCAACACTTAACAATGAACATTACATACATTGGTGCGATGTGGCGCCACTCATTCTGATCCTTGGAGATGGGCATGCATAGTGGTTTGCTGACAAAAAAGAATGCATTCACCATTCTTTGGCATAGCACCACACATTAGTGTGCTGAAACACACACGAATGAATGGAACCCCTTTTTTTCCACTGCACTGCAACCTACAGTATTGTGGTACCGCACATTGCGATGCAAAACAGAAAAATGCGTGGCAATGTTTCGGAACCTGTCCGGTCCCTTCATCAGGCAAACAAAAGTGATGTATGCCTGATGAAGGGACCAGACAGGTTCCGTAACATTGCCAGGCATGGTGATATGACCTGCATGAATGAATAATAGGATTTCGTTTTGAAGAAAACCTGGAGTGCTGGTATTTGGCAGCGCCATACGCGGCCACTTTAGCACCCCCCACATTGTATGGGGCTTCTCGGTCAGGAGTGCGGTGGGAGTCTCTATTTGCTGCCTTAGCCTCTAATAACAGCCACTGGTGTATCTTAGGAACCAGTGACGTACGCTGTCACTGAAGGCTTAGGCAGCAAGTTAGGTGGACCTGTATGCAGCAGGATATACCTGGCTTCCTGATTGGCCAAGAAGCCAGCTCCATGTTCCCTTGCGGCACTGCCGGTCAGAAGAAAATCTCCCCCTGGCCAGAAGTTCTGGTATCGGGGGTAAGTATCGGAGCATTTGGGTGAATATGAGTATTTGCCCACATACTCGGTATCGGTGCATCTTTAATTTTGAAGTTTGCAAACTAACTTATTTGAAGATGTCCACAGGATGCACATTCTCAATGCACTGACACCATTTCACTCAGCCCTGTGAATATGCACTCTCGCAGAGCCCGCCTTCTCAATCATAACTCAACATCTGAACAATGCAACATTATCATTGCTTGCTGGAAGCAATGAATAATGGGATATGAAGTTTTGAGAAATTGAGATTGTGTCACATGAAGCAGCAGGGAAAGAGACACAAAGCACGCTGGGAATCCAGGAAGTTGTTGGAAGTGACGGTCAGACGGAAGGCAGCACTCACTACATAAAAGGGTTTTTTCAAGTAAGCTATGATTGCATGAAAGGCAACTCCAGTATGTATTCCTATTACAATGCTGAAGTTATAACAGAAGATGATATGCTGGGACTTTACAACTCCTTTAAGGGTTTCAGTCATGTGCTCCCTTTCTCTTCTTTCCTTGAGACTGTACATATCAAGGCAGTCTCAGTGTCAATCTCATGCCAATGGCTTATAATGCTAATGCTGGACTCTAATTCTAATGGTGGCCTCTAATAGTAGTGCTGGACTCTAATGCTAATGTTGGCCTCTAATTCTAATGCTAGCTTTTAACTATATTGTTGGCCTCTAATTTTAATACTGGCATTTAATCCTAGCTTTATATGCTAAATCGGACCTTGCATGCACACAAGTCGCGTTTTCCATTCTCCAAAAATAATTTCAAAGCTACCAAAGAGTATTCAGCCCATTAATTGTTCTTGTAGCTCTATGTAGATTGCTGAAGCAAAGTGCTGATTATATGATGTGTGTGGGCGATTGGCATCGTAACACCTGAACTTAGTACAGGTGGAGCAGTCATCACAAGCAGATTCACCCTCATAAAGCACAGGGCCCTGCATGTTTGTCACCTGTAAACACGCACATGGTTCTCATAGACTGAACACACACTTGACATGCAATCTCAGCACACTTTGCTTCCATCCCTCAGTCAATTAGATTGATGGTAATAACTACTGGGAAATGTACGAGCCTTAGATGTTCTGTTATTGGGCTGTCAGTCAGACTGAGGCTGCGGAATCCAACACAACACTGCAGCTTCCTTCCTCTAACGCAGCAGAACAAGATCATCGCTGGCATTGTATTCCTTCACACCATGGCAGACCACAGGCCATATGCTGTTCAACTACCTTACTACCCCCCTCCAAAAAAAAAAAAGAGAATCCTACTGTGCAGATATAAATATAGGGTTTTATTTTATATTTTCTTAGCTTTGCAGCTATCAAAGCCATTAGTGGAACAGGCTCGGTGAGAGGTGCAGCTCCTTCACAGGTATTGCTAGAAATAAAACCTCCCCCTGCTGTGGCTCAGAATGAATTCCTCCAGTCTCTTACATTTACTTTAAATAAATCAAGAGGCTCGGAGAACGCCGGAGCATTTATCATTGTGTTGTATTTAACACTTCCAGCGCCTACAGGGATGGGAGTCATGCAGTGATCCGATGGACTGCGTAGATGAGGTAATCACAGAATAGGACTGGTCGAACATGAGTCACACATGTATAGCCCGGGTTTTGACAACATGCATGGAGTGCTGATGGGGGTTTCAACTTCCCCTATAGATTTAAAGTAGTATTAAACTCTCACATTTATTTTCAATAATGAATCCAGATCTAGCAAATACACATTACCCAGCAAAGTATTTCCTTCAATGTTTGCTCAGGCACATGGGCGATGGGCGATCCTAGCAACCAATGACATCAGGAGGACTCCTGATGTCATTGGTTGCTAGGACCCTCTTCTTTTTACAATTGCTGCAAAATGTTTTAAATAGCACCATTGACTGTAATAAATAAGAGCAACATGTAGGTTGTCATTGCTGACCTCTCCTGAAAAAAATTTTGCCTGGCTATCATTGGGTCACTGGCTTAAAAAGTGAATAACCAAATAACTCTTTTTTCAGACGTTGCTTGTTTTGGGCCTGAGTCTTATATGTGCTCAAGCCAAGCACTGCCAGGAAATGAGCATTTCCAGAGAGAGGCCAGCAATGACAGCGACACATATTTTAATTACATGACAGGCATACTTAAAAAGTCCTTCTTGCTATCACTTTAGTCAATCCTTGTCATTCCATTCAGCATCACTGACGTGTTTTGCAGACCAGAAAACTGCTGAGTTGTAGAGAAATGGCTTAGCCAATAGTGTATATGGAGCAGAAAATCTCCCTCTGCACTCTCAGACTTCTCCTGTTTTATATTCTGTATTTCTTACTGTACGGGCACTCAATGCTAGTTAGTGTCTTACAAGAAAACACGACCGTATAATACAGTCAGTATCTAACTACCTGATGGTAGTTTTTCATTTGATATTATCACGAGTTTGGTTATCTATATGACAGAACCCTTAACAAAGGCTAAGATTAATTCAGTTACATTATGGCTTAAAGCAGGTGTTGGCGATTCATTTTCTCGATGGGCCCCATGAGAAACTGGGACGCTGTGGAGGGATCAAACCTATTAACGAATGGTACAGCGCAACACAACAACCGTGCATTATAGTGCATTTGGCACCTTAGCCCCAATGTCCTTAGCCCCAAATACAATGTATTGCAGTGGGGATGAAAAAAGTGCATACTACGCACCTGCTACACTATAACACGCAAACTTCAAACACTATCTGAGCTCCAGGCACACACATGCAACCCCCC
>NW_017306635.1:685239-700421 GCF_000935625.1 Nanorana parkeri
CCCCCCCCGCCCCCCCGCCATAGTCTGTTTTTTTTTAAATTATTTTTTAAAAGGCCACGGCATGAGCTGCAAAGCTGCAGGAGAGGACGGAGGAGGACATAATGGTCACCCTTGTCACTGGTTGTTACTGGCTGACCACAAATGGTCCTAGCCAGGGTCGGATTTCCCACAAGGCCAACCAAGTCCCGGCATTGGGGCAGCAGGGAGGGGAGTAGAGGGGCAGCAGGGGTGTGGAATTCCTATCTCCCGATGCCCGGGACATGCAGTTCTGGGCGCTTAGTTGTTTTCTACATTTAGCCCTGCTTTGGGCAAGCAGAGCTGAATGTATAGCGGTGAACCCCCCACTTGTTTTGTACAACTGATCTCGGCGATGTCGCCCAGATCACCTCTATGCAGCCTGCAGGTCTGCCATTCTCCATGGGGTGGAGGCCGTTGGAGGGTAGGGGGGCGCATTGAGGAACCTGGCCTTGGGGCAGCAGAGGGAGTAAATCCGGGCCCTGGTCCTAGCAACCAATGACTGCAAAGGAGGAGGACCCCTGATGTAATTGGTTGCTAGCACCATTCAGTGGACCTAGCAAACAATGTCTGCAGAGGAGGACTAGTAGGGTACTAGTTTATTTTGAAAAGCACCTGCAGCCCTGAATCCAAGAAGCTCCCATAGACAAATACTGGGTTTTCTTTGTACACTCAATAGAGAACTTACTACCACTCACACCTAGCTAACAGACATGGAGTATAGAAAGACCTGTACTCCGTCTTACTTTTGGTATGTACATACTTGTATACTCAATACCATCCAGGTACATCTTGTACAATGGCAGTTACCTGGCCTGAAGATAAGAGGATTTGCTAGCACATCCAATTATTTAAATAGAAACCTGTATTGAGAGTAACAAGGAGGCTTCCATTACCAACCCCATATGATAAGGAGGGCAGCAATGGCAGTGTCATGAAGTTTCGTGAACCCACTGTTTCTCCAGTGACAACAGTCAACTAACATGGGATGGGAAGGTTCAGAGGAAACAGCAGACAGTGGCAGCAGAGTCAGCAGGCCGATGGATCAGATCAGGCATAGACAGACCGATCCTAAACAGAGTCTTGGATCCAAATGTGTAGCAATGGATGACAATAGCAAATAACAGTCCATGGTCCTGGATAAGGATAGGCAAGGTGAGTAATATCCAGGAATAATCCAAGACCTAATCAGTCAGAATTTTGATCAGACAGACCAGAATGCGGGGCATGAGCAAATAGACTGACCTGTTGCTCAGGCACAGACTGAATGCCCAGCAGTCTATTTATCTACTTCAAATGAAACAGGTGTGCATTGCAGTAACCTTAGCTGCAGTAATGAGTAATGGCCAGCAGGCTTAAAGTAGATACATAAGCATATCATAATGAAAGTTCCAAACAGACTCTATAGTCTATATCATCACTTTAGTGCTCCATAATGTTTACTAGGGATGCACCGATACCAAGTACCGTACTTGGTACAAGTACAGATACTTTTCGAGCTCTAAGACTAGACTAGAGAAAAATTCAAAAGTTAGGAGGCAGCTGTCATTTGTAAGGAGCACACGGAGCTCCTGGGATTTGTACATCTCTCTTCTAATGTATAATTTTGTTTTGATAAATATAAAAAAAAGGGATGCAGCGATACCAGTTTTGCAAGTACTGATACTTGCTCGAGTACTTACAAGTACTGATACATTTTTGTTTATTGTCATGTGACAGTTTTTCTAAAACAATACAGACTAATGATTTCAGGACAGTGGTGGAGCGCCAGAGCCAGGTCCCAGCTGCAACCGCTGCAACCCTGGTAGTTCTCATGAAAATGCCAAGTATCAGCACTGGTATCTGAAAAGTATTGGTGCATCCCTAATGTTTACCTTAAAACAATCCTCATTCAAGTACCTTTTCTTTTTATTTGTGGTCATGTGGCTGCTATTGCTCTATCCCGAGTCCTTGCATAGTGATCAGCAAGTTTTCTTTGGAGATGGCACAGTCAGGTAACTGGTATCTCTCCGCCTCTAGTCCCTGTACATTAAGTAAGGGGCGGAGTGCTCTTTGGTGATGGTGTAGAAGCAAGTGAAGAAAACTGATGACAACTATGGTGCTGTATAGTAAAAAAAGTTAATATATTCAGTGGGCATTTTTAAGGACTTGTTCACACCTGACTTGCCCAGCACAATCCCAAAATCTTGCTTTCAAAATGTGCTCAGTTCACACCGCTGAGTTGCAGTGGTGTGTGCAGATAAAAAGTATGGCATGCATTTTTTTTCAGTGAAGCAACTTGTGACGCAAACCAGCACATCACAACACCACTGCAGTGGTCAGGACCAAATTAAATATCACTTGTGACTATTTGATGAAGTTGTAACAAAGCAAATAAACAGTTTGATGTGCCGGAATCTGCGCATCAGCACTGTTCCTCCCAGCACACACCAGCAGCCGTACGTTCAGACCGGCTAGCTGGTATGAACCAGCCATAAACCAAAATCTGTATTATTTTTGTATTTTTACCTGGAGAGACACTTTACGGCTGATTGTTGCAGGCGGACTCCATACTTCCTCAATATAATATTCGTATAAACATCAACCTCCCTGATGTGTACAGATAATACCAGCTCTGCTCAAAGTAATTAGATGCTTCAGGGGAAATCAGATTAGAGGTCAAAGAACAGCCAAATATTATTGTCATTATTCTTTTTTTTTTTCTTTTTCGAATGGTGTATATATTGCAAACCTCTCTACTGGGACTGTATAAAGTAAGCCCACTGCAGATGGGGCTGATTTATTTAAAAAGTGAAGCAAACAAAGAATCTGGTAACCATGGATAACTATTGAAGTGTGTAATTAAAGTAGCAATTGTTCAATTCGAAGCTGAATTCCAAAAATGATTATTATTGTATTATTATTTCTGTACTATTATTATTATTATTATTATTATTAGTTAGTCTTACATTGGTCCAGTTTGGTTACATCTAATCCTTCACGTCTGACATCCAGAGGACAGCTGGGGATGCATAAATTCACTGTACGAGCCTGTGCTACATACAGTTAGCAGTAGTCTCTTCTGGTGTTTTATATTGAAGTCACAGGAAGTCACTCTCTCTCAACACCTGCATTCAGAGAACATCTTGTATTTTTTTCAATCAATACAAGGCATTCTAAGATTGCACAAGTTGGAGAGCATGACGTCATCCATCCCTCCTCTCTGCCTCATCCAATCAATATCACCACATATCACATCCGGAGGGCTGCTGGGGATGCAGAAAGTCACTGTAGTTGCCTGTGCTACTTAGAGAGAGAGAGAGAGTCCAAGGATGCCTTAGAATTCTTGATGACTATAAGTCATCCTCTTGGGGGCAGCACAAAATACAGCTATATGTGACCCAGATTACGCTGAATACTGAAAAATGGCCTGGATGGGAAGGGGGTTTAACACCGCGGATGTCAACTGGTTAAAGCTGAACACAAGGAATTAACCTTTTTTAGTCTTACATTGGTCCAGATTGGTT
This sequence comes from Nanorana parkeri, assembly GCF_000935625.1. Taxonomy (NCBI): domain Eukaryota; kingdom Metazoa; phylum Chordata; class Amphibia; order Anura; family Dicroglossidae; genus Nanorana; species Nanorana parkeri. The sequence continues at coordinate 688,761 of NW_017306635.1, forward strand.
ACATCTAATTTTCCATATCTCACATCTGGAGGGCCACTGGGGATGCAGAACCTGTATTACATACAGTCTCTTCCAGGTGCTGCTTGAGCAACTTGCCAGCTGTAAACTGAGCACAGGGGGTCATTCACTTTGCACCTCTGCCATTTGGCACCTCCACCACCTTCTAGTTAATTTGGTAATAAAAGGCTGCTATGGCCATTTAATTCCAGTGAAGACGTGATCTGGTTATTTGGTGATTAGTTCTTAGGAATGTTTTGGCTGGTCTAGCAGTTTACTGAGAGGTGGCTGGCGACATCTGTCCTCAGTCATATATGTCTTTAGCAAGAAGAAGGGAGAATGATGTCACAATCTCCACCTTGCCCCATCAGAGAACACCTTATATTTATTGAAAAATATAAGATGTTCTCTAAATGGTGGAGGTGCCAGGAAAGTGACCCCCTGTGTTCAGAATACAGCCGGCAAGTCACTCAAGCAGCATCCAGAACAGCACCGACTGTATTTAACACAGGTTTTGCATCCCTCCGCATTTACATAGCATTTGCTATGTGTACAGAAAACATTGGTCCAGATTGGCTGCATCCAGTTCTTCATATTTCACATCCGGAGGGATGCAAAACCTGTGTTAAATACAGTCGGTGCTGTTCTGGATGCTGCTTGAGTGACTTGCTGGCTGTGTTCAAAGTTTTACAAAGTATTTCCTAGGGTTCAGCTTTAAAAGATGGCTATGGATCACATATAGTTGAATGTTGTCTGTCCCTAGGAGCATGGAATGCTCCACCAGAGAGGTACAGTCATGAGGGATCCAGAGGCATCACACAGTATAATAAAATATTGTAGAGGGCCGTAGACCCCCCCCCCCTTTCTCCCTCTCCCTCTGTCTCCTGTTTGCACGTTCTTACTATCTGTAGGAATATGCATCACCATTACAGTCATTTGTGAGAAGCTTGTTTGGTAAACCTCCACATACCAGCAGGTTGTCACAAAATTCAATTATTTGCTATGAATTATGTATGCTGCAGACAGCCCCATTCAAGAAAGCCACTTCATTTGTCTTTTTAACAAGTCAAGCTGTGACTGGGGATTTCATGGTCTTGTGGAAGGGATGGGAGATGCAGAGAGGAGTTTTCTGACTGTAACACATTGGAAAATCTGGGATAATGTTCAAGAAGATGATCAGACTACGGATTTATGTTGCAGATCACTGACTTTTTATATAAAGATACTTTGTAAAAAGAAAGATGTGCTAAAATATGTATTTTTTTCCTGCTATCCAAGGTGAGGCAAAGACGGGCTTTGTCCTTCCTTAAAGGCATTGCGTCTAACCTAAAAAAAAAATCTCGAGTAACTTTGTCTATTATAAGCTATATATATATACTGTGCACTGTGTGACATTTTATATCATTCTGTAAAACCGTTTGTCTAATTTACGGTTTATCCCTACTTAATCCTGATTTGCTTTGCCCTCTATTCTCATATTTGTGAACCTTAAGTTAAAATAATGATTAATGACTGTTTAGACACTGGTGTCCATCCTGTGACCTGAGGACCACATGCCACACTATGTTACTTGTTATATGGCCCTTGGACCCAAGCAGCCTGTAGAGTGGAAGCATTGATTTGTAAAGGGATTATAGCAGTGATCTCTACTAACCTCATGTAACATGTCCTGAGTCAGCAACCAAACCTTTAGCTTGTCCATAGTCTGCGACCATCATAGTATGTCTGTAGTCTTTGACAATCCTCACCACTATGAGGTTGCTTTATAACCCTTCTTCCCAACTTATAGCTGGGAGGATTATTTTTATTATTAATATTATTATTATACAGGATTTCTATAGCTCCAACAGTTTGTGCAGCACTTTACAAAACAGACGGAGACAATACAGTTAGAATAACAATAGAATTTCAATATAGGAGGACCCTGCTCATGAGAACTTCCAATTTAGTAGGAAGGGCAAATGATATAAAAGGTAATAATTGTGTGGGAGGAGCAAATGGAAGAAGTGAAAGGACGGTTATATGGAGGTGGAATTCCCTTCAGGCTTCCCTGAAGAGATACGCTTTCAAGGGTCTCCTAAAGGTGGGCAGCGTAGGAGATAAGCGGACAGATAGGGGCAGGGAGTTCCAGAGGATGGGAGACACTGTGGTGAAGTTCTGGAGGCAAGCATGGAAGGAGTTGACAAGGGAGTTGGAGAGTAGGGTGATATTTTGAGAGGAGGTGGCTGATAATAATTTGGGGAAGAGTTGTACATGATTTTGTATGTTATTGTTAGTATTTAGAACTTCCTTCTTTGGGCAAGTGGAAGCCAGTGGAGGGACTGGCAGAGAGGGGCAGCAGACACTGATCACTTTGTAAGGTGGATGAGTTTGGCAGCAGCATTCATAGACTGAAGGGGGTATAGCCTGTTTATTGGTAAGCCAACAAGGAGGCAGTTACAGATGTGGAGACGAGAGATTACAAGGGAGTGAATTAGAAGCTTTGGCACATTTTGGAAATGTTACGGAGGCTGAGTCAGCAAGATTTAGATAGTGATTGGATGTGGAGCTCAGATTCAAGGATTCCACAGAGCACCCTGGCTTGATGGGAGGGGTTGATCATAGTGTTGTTGATTGTGATGGAAAAGTCAGGGGAGGGGACACGGAGAGGAGGTTGCCATTCGCATGGCACTACAGCCACTAGGTGGTGCTCAGGAGCAAAGGAAATTCCGAGATCTATCATCAATGGCACCCCAACTCACCTCCCGTTGGCCGTGCGTTGCAGCTCAATGTGCGGTACTGCAATGCCATGCATTCTGTTAAGATACGGTGGGCAAGAGTAAAGCATGCTTCTGGAAGGTGCATTGGGGGGGAACAATTGAAAATCAATGGCGATGCAACGCTCCAGCACACGGTAACACATGCCAGCAGCGTTGTGCGGCAGCATTTGCTATGTGTACAGATAACGTGCGATAAGCGCATTGCAGCATTGTGAATCCATTCCTAATCAGTCTGTCTGCACTATGAAGATGAAAAATTGAATCTGGTTGGTTGAATTCAATGGGTTTTGATTTACTTGTTTCTCTTTGCTGACACTATTATCACATTTCACAGATATGTATCCGATTGTAAATTGCACATGTTTCATCAAGCTATGGAGAGACTATTAGGGTTTAGCATCGGCTTGGTAAAGCTGCTGCACTGCTCGGTGACTCTTTGCAGCAGCAGCAGTGATTTGGCTGCCACCTGGTGGCTGAATGTGGCAATTGTTCCTTCGGTCCTTGCATTCGATGCATCATCAGCCTGGTTCAAGCTTTACAGCTTGTTCACGCCAGCCTGAGGCTGTGGGCTAGTGTCCGATGTGCAGGGGTTTTCTTTTTAACTTTATTGACGAATCACAAAATGACACTTCATGCAAGTCTATGCACTGCAGTGTGTTGCCACGTGCTGTGGTGCAGTGTAGCGTAAATGTGCATGTTTGCATTTTTATTCAGCACAATGCACTGCCCTTCACTGCAGCGTTGTAGTGTGAACATTTGTCTTCTAGGTGCCCTATTGTTGAGCCAGCGTGAATCGATGCAGATGGTGTGAATGAGCCCCAACGGTACATAGAATGCAATGGACAGTCTTCTACATAGAGAACAAGAATACATCTTCTGCTATGGATACCTGCCGTGCTACAATTATAGTCCAGCTCCCCCTTAAGAGTAACTGTATTGTGTTTTCATTGAGTACGCGTTTTGATTTATTATTATAATGGTAATCTGAATTTAAACAAGAACTCCAGGTATGCAAAATGTTAACCCTTGCATTGGGGCTATTCCTGCACTACAAGGCCTAACTGCTCATGTTTCTCGAGGGCCAGAATAAAGAAGACATGCTCACCTGATCCACAAGCCTGTAGCAGTGAGTGCTCACCTCTCTCTCTCCATTTAATTGGAGTAAATGGCCTGTATCAAAAGGGGGGGGGGGAGAGGCTGCAAGGACCAGTGTAGCAGCCAGGCGAGATCGAGGATCATGTGGGTATATTTCTTTCATTTGAGCCCCTAGAGAAGAACGAGCAGTCAACCCTTGCTGTGTGGTGGTAGCCTCAGTGCAAGGGTTAACTTGTTACATTAACGAAGTTCTTCTTCAAACCTCAATTCTGGGCATTCACTGAATTATAACCCCCCCTGAACAAATATAGATAATCAGATAATCTGGCGTTCTGATCTCACTCTGACTAGCTGCATGCTTGTCCTGGATCAGTGACTATTGTTGACTATTCAAGCCAGGCAGCTAGCTTTTTCCCTCTGTCCCTATTTTCTCCTCCTTTGTCCCTCTTTTCGGTGTACAAACCTCTATTAAGTTATGGACTATTTAGCTACTAAGGATACGTTCTCTGGCATTTTGTCACAGCTGATCAGCGCCATTCACCACAATTATTTTCTATGTGCCCTGTTCACGCTGCAGTGCTGCCTTCTGGTGGATTGCAGTATGTTGCAGAAAAATGTAGACGTACCTGGATGTTAGTGCCGGACCCTGCACCTTCTGCTGCGGTAGATTAATGTGAATAAAAGGTAAACAGTGCCTTGCACTGCATGCCCCACCGCCGGCACAGAATGGACAGCAACCTGCATATTTTATCATACAGACATGTAATAACATACCCTTAGGGATGTGTTTAAAAAATGCTTGCAGAGCGAATATCTCTGCAATTGAGATTCACAGCACATGATTGCCACTAGATGGCGCCACAGAGCATAGGAAATTAATTTGCTCCTTGACTCCATCCAGTGGCCATAATGTGCTGCAAATGTGCTGTGAATCTCATTCACAGAGACATTCGCTCTGCAAATGTTTTATAAATAGACCTCTACAGTGTTATACTACACTAAACTTTCAATGAATCCTCTAAGTAATTGTATTGATTACAAGTTATTATAAACATAAAGAAGTTGTGAGGAAAGCATTTGTGCATTTGTCTGATCATTGTTCTATTATTTATAGTCATTTATGAAGTGCTGGCAGTTTACAAACTGTTAATTCACATCAGTTCCTGTCTCAAGAAGCTTACAATCTAAGATCCCTATCTTAAGGTGCCCATACACTGGTCGAATTTTGGACTGTTTTAAAGGTACGGGCCAAAATTTGCACAGTGTGTGGGCAGGGCCGGATTTACTCTCCCTGCTGCCCCAAGGCCAGGGGTTCCTCAATGCGCCCCCCTACCCGCCAAACCCCCACCATGGAGAATGGCAGACCTGCAGGCTGCATACAAGTGATCTCGGCAACATCGCCGGGATCACTTGCACAAAACAAGCGGCGGCTTCCCTGCTGTACATTTAGCTCTGCTTGCACAATGCAGGGCTAAATGTAGAAAACAACTACCTGCCCGGCGCCCGGAAATGCATGTACCAGGCGTCGGGAGATAGGAATTCCACACCCCTGCTGCCCCTCTACTCCCTGCTGCCCCAAGGCCGGGCCTTGGTTGGCCTTGTGGAAAATCCGGCCCTGTGTGTGGGGGTGTCAGCTCCCTTTCAGCCGGCATTCCTCAATCAGCTGATCGAAGGAGGCGGATGGGAAATTTTCAATCGATCGGAGAACCCGGCAAATGAGCTGCCTGCTCTGATCAGGTATTGCGACAGTTGTCGGCAAAAAAGAATGTAAACAGCGGGATTCCTTGTTCGACACGCTGTTTGTGTTGATGGAGGAAGCGGGTCAAAAATTGATAGGTGTATGGCCAGCCTTACATACAGGGAACCAAAGCCAATTAACCTATCAGCATGTGGGAGGAAACCCATGCAAGCACAGGGAGAACAAGCAAATTTCATACAGATAGAGGCCAGGCTGGGATCTGAACCATGGACCCTATTGTTACAAGGCAGAAGTGATCACAATTATGCCAGTGTTTTGCCGTCAACTCCTCATAGTCCATGTTCCTGGGGATATGGCAGGGTTGTGTTCTTTGCCTACATTTTCTCACTGGAACAGTGGAAGGCATGGTATATATCAGGGGTAAACAACCTTGGCACACCAGCTGTGGTGAAACTAAAAATCCCATTATGTCTCTGCCTCTGGGAGTCATGCCTGTGGCTGTCCGAGACTTGCAGGGCCTCATGGGACTTGTAGTTCCACAGCAGATGGAGTCCCAAGGTTGCCTACCCCTGGTATATATAATAAAGATCAGCATGTAGCAATTTAACATTAACTAGCAACATACCATGCAATGCTCACGTTATTAAAAATGTTTCCTTTAACCATAACAAATGAAGTGTGCTCATCTGCCATTGTGCTCGGGGTACACATGGACGATTACAGGCTGCAGGAAGATTTTTGTTATTTGGTGGATGTTTTCATGAAAATTCTGCAGATAGCGTTTTTTTGGGGGGAAGGCGTAAAAGATTTATTGAAAGCTGACATAAAAGCGAGCGGCTTTCCCTGTAACAAAATATTTACTCCTAGAGAGGTAATGTATTGTTCCACAAAGCAAGGTCATCCCGCACAGATTAGTCATGCTTTGCAGAGATTCCAATTAATCACATGTCTGTCCAGGTCGGCAAGTCAAACACCAATATGATACTCATTACAATCTGATTAAATTAATGGAGGGTGGATGGGGGGAAGGGTTGATGAGAAAGGGGCCGCGGGGAAGCAGTAGAGGCGCGATTGTTAAGATAAACAGCTTTGCATGACCCTTACCTATTTATGTGTCTATTAGCTGGGAGTGATTTGCGTTATCTGGCGACGACGCAGTTTATATCAGTAAAATAAATAGGTTTGAACAGATTTAGGCCTCGAAAACGTTAGGGCATCGTACATGACCACACAGTCAGCCACTTAGGACTGGAACTGGAGGGATTAATCTGCTTGCATGGGTCATTTCATTAAAATACAGTTATAGTTTAGGCAGATATTTGAAGAACTCCGGGAAAATAAAAAACTTACCCCTGAAGTTGGGCTACCCCCGCACTGCAAAGGTTAGGGGCACATACTGGTCTAAGGGCTGGAATTAAGAAGATATTATCACTTGATTTCGGCTGCTACACCGGTCCCCACAGCCTCTTCTCCCCTGGGCTCCGGTGGTCTAAGGACAGCTGATGTCATCACATCTTATGTAGGTCCGTTGACCTGCATTAGACATGAGGATGCCAACAGACATTCCATAGCTGGGGTGGAGAGGGAGAGAGGTGATGTCTGACTTCCACAGGATCAAGTCAGTAAAACGGCTTTATTTGAGCATCCGAGAAACAAGCACTTGCAGTGTGGAGGCAGCCCCACTGCAACGGTAAGTTTTTTTTACTTGTTCTTCCTTATCCTATTCCCGCTGGTGTAATTCATTTATGTGGCAGTATGGCGCACTAGTATGATGCCTGCACAATGTTCAATGTGTCATTGACAACTTCCAGTCACCATTTACAGCCGATGGGATTGGCTCCTAATCATGTGACAGCCAATCACACTGGTCACATGATTGGAAGACCATCCTCTGACTCCCAGCATTAAGAACCCCCTTTAAGGGCCACTGGGAGACAGCAGAAAGGGGTTTAAAAATGTAAATTTTATTCAGTTCTTTGTTCAGTAAAAATATTAAATGTATTTTAAGTGCACCTAGAGTAAGTACCTGATTTTTCAATGGTATCAGGCAGCCTCCTGCTAACCTGTGGATAGCAGACTGGGAGAGAAATATTTTCTTAGCAGGCCGTAAATGAGCTTTAAAACAAGTCCTCACTGACCTCTGTAGCTGCAAAAACCGTGGAGTAATTCGTTTATAAATTTACAGCAGAAGTATTGAAATCATTCTCTAAGGCTTCTTAGCTCCCCTTGATCCCAGCGGTGACTTTACACCATTATAACCCATCTAATGTAATCCAGGCAGTTGGAGGGGAGATTCTCTTAAGTGTTTCTACTGTGAATCTTGACAATGAATGAATCCATAATGCCTGCAGATACAGAGGTCAGCAGAAGGGTTTTATTTTTTTAAGCTCATTCACCACTTGTTAAGAATATGTAAATAACTGAATGTCTATAGCCTATCCACAGGTTCACTTTAAAGAAGGGCAGTCAAAAAAAAATAACCCAAGCAGTGGAGCCACCCGACACTGCAAGGGTTAAGTGCTCGCTTTGGTCTAGGGTGTAGAATAAAAAAGATACGCTCACGCAATCTTCGGTCCAGTAGTGGTGACAGCTCACCTCTCTCCCCCTCCTCCCCCGCTGTGGAATGAACCTCAACATCTTTACTCAGCATATCTATTTTATTTTACACCCTAGACGAAAATCAGAAGTTATCCCTAACCCCCACTGCAAGGATTCCGATTTTTACTGCCCAGACTTCTTTTTTAAAGCGGAACTCCAGGAGAAGCTAAGTGACAGTTGAAGTACATATATGTAGAATGTTTTCTGAGAAGGGAATACAGGGAATCTTTTGACTGGAGGCACCCAGAGTGCTAAAGCTGCTTACAGTCCAGCGCTATATAAGTGTATTAGGGTTCAGCTAGCTCCAAAAAAGATTTGTGCCTGAGATGAAATAAACAGAGCAGCTGGACATGGTTCTGCTGTAGAGTTAAATAGGGTGGTGGTAGGTTTATTCAGGAGGGCTGGGAAGGTGGGTTCAAATAGTTTTAGGGGTAGGCCAACTTCAGCACTCTAGCTGTGGTGAAACTACAAATCTTATGAGGCATTGCAAGACTTTGACAGTCACAGACACGACTTCCAAAATCAGATGCATGAAGGGATTTGTAGTTTCAACAAAGCTGAAGGGCCAACGTTTGCCTAACCCTGATGTCCTTCAACAAGCCATCTGAGCTGTGTCTGCATTTAGTCCGTGCTCACTTCACCTTGAGCCCCCCCCCCCCCACTAATAGAAGCAGAGAGGTTCTTGGTGGGGCTCACATAGCCTCGTAAATGCCATCCACGGTGCTTGTGCCTTAGTACCTCTGTGGTGTCGGTTCCTTTACCGGCCCAACAGCTTTTTTTTTATCATATTAGACTTTAAAGTGATAGTTACATAGTAGATAAGTTTGGAACAAGACACGGGTCGATCCAGTTCAACCATACATGTGCGTGAGTTTGAATCTTCTAAGAATATTCACCCCCCTGTGCATTATGCTCATTAAGGAAGGCATCTAGAAGTTCTTTGAAGCTGTCAACACTCCCAGCTGCTACCACTATCTGGTTAAGGGGGTTCCACATTTTTGCTGCTCTCACCATAAAGAACCTGCTGCACAATTTCAGATTAAACCTTCTTTCAACCTCTAATTGTAGCCCTGTGTCCTCCTCGGGGTCCTTAGATTAAACAGTGTGTTCCCATCACTACAGTCACAATGGATTAATTTGTAGATAACAATCACAACTCATCCTACTGAGATGAATAACTGGAAATGAGTTAATTGTTCCCCATAGCTGACCCTACAGCCCCCTTGTTATTTCCATTGTCCTTCACTGAAGTCTTTCTATTTGAAGGACTTCCTTCTAGTTGGTTGGTGACCAGAACTGGAGTGCCTACTCAAGATGAGGCCAAACCAGTGTTTTGTAAAGAGGTAAAAGTAGTTAGTTGCAGCCTGGCATCAGATGCTATTGCTAAGTCTGTGGTCTACAAGGATCCCCAAATCTATTTCCATCACTTATTGCCCCAGGGCAATCCATCCAAATGAATATTTAGCATGCAAATTTTGAGCACCCAAATTCATAACTTTGCATTTTTCAATATTGAACCTCATGTGTCAAGATGGGGAAGGGTCACTTTTAGTTAATAAGACCATTTGCATGCACAGACCAATATAGATAGTGTGGCTGTTGCGTGGTCAGATATGTTGTAGTTGTACAAGGCAATAACCTTTTCATTCATTTTCTGTAGTTTATTACATTATGTTTCTGTTTGGTCTTATATCTTCTCTTCATACAACCTTTATTATGATGAGGCATGACTGTACATACTGCTAAAGAAAAACATTTCAGCTTGCTGCACTGAAGGGAGATTACCAACCAACAATATTTTACAAAACACCAATGTACTAATATACAGACACCCTTCATGCTCTGATCATTGCCATTTTTTTAACGCAACTGCCAAAACACAAAGCTGACATTATGGGGCCACTTGCTAGTGAAATTAAAACCAGGCCATTAGAATGTGAGTCTGACTCTGGAATGATCCATTCAAGCCCTGTAGGGTGACAGGTGGTGTACAGAGAGACCCAGGAAGGTTGTTGGTTTATAATGGAGGGGAACTTACAATAACGTTTGCAGTTGAAAGACAGACGTGTAAACCATCCTACTTCCTCAAAAAAGCAGTTCTTTTTTTCAGTTTCCTAATCCAGATAGCCCTGCCAGAGACTATACTAGTTCCTGAACATTTACTTTTCTCCACTGCGGTCAAGGCCTCAGGCGGCATCTCTTTGGGTCACTTTGGAGAGGTTGCAGGCAGAGCGGCATGGCTGCACAATGTTTGCAGTGTGTCTGTCGCTTCATTTTCAGCCAGAGCATCTCCGGTTGCTGAGAGCCATCAGGGATGCTCCGGCCAGCCCCCCATCCAGCTCCTGGCAACCATCGATATCACGAGTTGCCAGGAGCTGAGCGGGATGATCAGACCTATGTCCCGCAACCTCCGCCCTGGTTAAATTGCACCACCAGTATCCTCACACACACACGCCGCCTTAGGTGGCGAAAAGGCTAGAGATGCCCCTGACGGTGGTCAAACCTTATACAACTTGAACTTTACTGTTATCATGATTAAACAGCAGTACATGGATGAAGTTATCTCTTTGCTCTCTCCTCCAATCGGCAAACTGTACTGGTTACATTTACAGCACTATGCAAGGCAGTAAAACCACAACCTTATGGTGTTGCCCATTCCTCTTCCACTCCCAGTCTTAATGATGCTGTGCAGGATATTACTGGAGGCTAGTGACCAACATCCCCCTTGCCAGTGCTATCAACTGCAGCAAGCACCTTCCCCTACCCCACAGCTACACGTCACAAAGGGTGGGGTATTCCCCCGCCGCAACTGCCCCAACTGATTGGGCTGGAACTGTGTCCTGGTCACAGTTTTGAGTGGGCTTGGGCAACACACTCTCATTCTCTGTTTTCTCTGAGGAAGGAACAATGTGACACTTACAGGTGAAACTCGAATAATTAGAATATCGTGCAAAAGTAATTACAGTAATTGCTGCAAAAGGGGCCCAAACCAGGTACTGAGTACATATGCATGCTTGTACTTTTCAGAGGTCCGATATTGTTCTATGTACAATCCTTGTTTTATTGATTGCATGTAATAATCTACTTTTCTGAGGTTGTGGATTTGGGGTTCTTGGGGTTTTCATGAGCTGTAAGCCATAATCATCACAATTATGACAAATCACGGCTTGAATTATCTTGCTTTGCATGTAATGAGTCTATCTCATATAGTAGTTTCACCTTTTAAGTTGCATTAGTGAAATAAATGAACTTTGCACGATATTCTAATTATTCGAGTTTCACCTGTAGTAGTCAATAAATATTGACTTGTATTTACACGGGCGTGCTAGTGACACTTCTTTATTTGGGCAACTGTGTTCGCACCAAGCTCCAGCTCACCCTAGGGCACATAGTGCCTAACCCATAGGATCAGCTACTGAAAATTGTGCAACAGAAACAATGAGTTAGAAAGGCAAGTTCCTCTGCATATGTAAAGGAGAAGAAGCTATCATTAGGGAAATATATATATATATA
>NW_017306635.1:700644-705065 GCF_000935625.1 Nanorana parkeri
ATATATTTTTTTTTTTTTTTATAATGTATTTATTTTTTACATTTTTTAGATTGTTTAAGTAATGTTCAGAAAGAGATTTCAGAAATATTTTTTTTTTTTAGGTTTACATACACCTTACTTTACAGTAGAATAGTAGTCCTGGCTACTGAATTGGTGGCTTGCATTAAACAAGCAAATAAAACCCCAAGAGACAGAATAGCAAAGCCAGATATCTGAGCTTTCTTTGACCTGTTTGTTGACAGGGACCCTCCTACAACAAGAATAATGCTTTTCATAAGCAGGTTGATGTATTTTTGGTGACCTCATGTAGAGCATTTGAATTAAATGATATTTCTTCTGGCCTTTATTGTATATTCTGCCGCAAAAAGCCATAATCACATATTGCTAGTGGCCTGAAGAACACGAGTCGGGATGACATCAAGTGAAAGGCCTTTGTGCAGGCAGAACACAGAACGGGCAAATGGTTTAAGAGAATACAAATGAGCGCTCATCGGTCAAACTGTGTTTTTTCAATAATCTCTATGGTTATTGGCAGCTCCCAGGCAGAGCGCTGCATGGATCAAACAACACAGTGGGATTTATCAATACATATTCTGAATCTAAAGCATTCTCTGTACATCTATCTCTTGCATCTCAGTTGTGTTTTCTTGTACTGCTTCTGTAAGGACGGCATGTACAAACTCAAGGGAAGGGTCCTGTGTTTTTTGAAGAGTCACAAAACTAACACCCTTATTCAGTGAAGGTTTGCGAAATGTTATCACGGTCTTAAAACTGCTAAGAGTTTGTACACCAATAATAAAGCATCAAACAGGATTTCCTCATCTATATTGTGTAAAGTGAATCTAAATCTGCTGATTTAAAGGATTAGTTCACCTTTACATCACCTTTCCTAAAAGTAGTGCCTGTGCATTCCAGCTTCTGTAATATACACTGCCTGGCCAAAAAAATCACCACCAGGATGATCAGGTGTTGCTTCAGTTGGTCCAGGTCTAGGTTAAGCAACGTTATGTGCCCAAAAAATGAGGTCAGCTGTCTACCTGAATTTACTGAATGACCAGATTTTTCCGTCATGTTGAACAATTAATGCAACTGTGGACAAAAATAAATGTTGTGACATTGCAAAAGTTTATTGAGACAAAAGTGTGACCAACACACACCCTTCCAGCGCATTATGATTGTGTGGTGCTGCCTCTATGTCATTCTAATTCTCATTCTGGTCTATGAACCTACTTTGTGGCTACTTGGGTAAAGCAACTTTGCATGGCCACACATCCTTTGCTGCTGGTAGGTTGAGCCAAGTTCTTTTTTTCCACCTATTAGAGCACAAAGGGTGTTGTAAGGAAAGTGTGCTAACAGAATTAATTGTAGCCCATAACAACCAATCGGTTTTCAATTATAATGTCTGCAGTTCAGAGTTGAAAATAAAAATAGGATTCTGATCAGTTTATATGGCCAACAAGAAAAGCTCTCATCAATTCATGAACCCCAAGGAAACAGTAGTTACTTCAATATACTGAGCATACATCTCCTTAGAGGTTACATGGGCCTATATGTCCTTCCTTTAGCGGCAGGTTATCTGCATATATTTACTATGAGGCATAGCTTAAAATTTCCCTAAATTACACGTTAGTACATGGCAGAATAACCTAACTGTGTCCAGTCCATAGACATTCAAATATTTACATAATTTTAAAAAAAATTCCAAAAATGTATAAAATGACCTCTGTAGCTGCAAGCACTGTGAAGCAATTCATCCTTACCTTTCACAGCAGTCACTCTTTAGTCCTTGTCTAAGGCCTTCCAGCCTTCTAATCTGGAATGTAGACCCACAGCAGGTGCTCTGAGAGGAGAAAGAGCAGAGTGCTGAGACCTAAATTGAATAACTTCAGTACTTCTTTTGTGAACTTTGAGAAATGATTGCTCCACAGTGTGTGAAGAGGAAACTTGTTTTTAACAACATTTACTGCTTACTAAGGCTGCTTAAGCACTTCAATGTCCATAGCTCAGCCACAAGATCAGTTTACAAACTCTTTAAAGTCAGTTGTCTTTTTAAAAGTTTTTGAAGTGGGTCACAGCTACAAAGCCCCATGCTGATGATGTCTTCAGGACTATTCACAGGTCAGTGTTCTGGTTCAGCAATGGCCGTGTGATGCTCTAAGATCCTATTGATGAGACATTCACTTACAGGCCTGCAAAAATAGCATCTTCCTCTAAGGCCTTTCTACTGCTAGAAAGGCTTATTTGTATACATTTCCCAATTAGCATTTCCTGATGTCCCTCTGCCTGCCCTCCAGTAATATAACCTGGTGAAAGAGTATGCAGGACACAATTAAAAATCTCTAATACTACTTGCAGCTCATTGTCCATCTGTCCATTCATTCTCATAACCCATTCAGTTTTCAGTTGAACAAGGTGTTTGACTGTAACATGCAATCAGCCTGACCTTCAGAGGTCACCTCCTCTATCATTTCATCTCATTCGGGCTGAGTGAGGAATTAAAAATACATGTCTCGCTCCCTTCCCCATCTCTGCTTATCTCCAGCTTCCATCTCGTCTTTGTCCAGCGCTTTCATTTTGTCTGAATTAGAGCCGCAGTCCCAGGAAAAGTGATGGATTTTGTCTGAATCTCAATACTTCAAACAGAGCCTCAGGAGAGCGGCAGCACCTTCCAACTGCACTTGTTTGTATCATCATCAATCAGAAGGGCTTTTCTGTGAATCCTTATTTATAGACCCTTTCAGGTGCAAAACCGAACACTGTGCCATTCTTTATTTATCTCCTCCTGCATGCTTGTGGCGGGATTAATGTTGACGAAGGGAGCTGTTTTTGCAAATGAGAAACACTTGTCAGGAGAACTGTATCTATTGTTAAATGACGACCGGTGCAGGCACACATACATAACGTGAAATATTTTTCACATTTCCCATTCCGCCAGCTTTACCTACCATTGTTTTTAACAGCATAAGCAAAATATGCTCCTGAGGAAACTCTTTCATTTTTTACTCGGGGAAAGGCCCATTCATCTGGCAACCTGTGGGTGGAAGAGATCTATCAAACCTTTCTAGGTTCTCCAGACGCTCTTATTAATCTTCCTGCTCAGGATATGAACTCAGCCCACCGGGGCTGCAACATTGGAGGCTTATGTATGAGGAGAAATGCTACTCAGTTGATCGTTAGGTCACTGTCACACATGGAACACATTTTATTGGAACGTAGACTGGGATCTCTGGCAGATGCCAGAAGAGCTATTGTGAACTGGAGCTTAGCTCACGTCTGTTTCAAGCCTAATTAAAGTCTCACACTTTTTTTTTCTTTATAGTCATGCATTGTATAGCCATATGCTATTAATTTTATCTGATTTGTACTTGAAAATACCCTTTCTCTTAGTACAAATGTACTCAATGCCTTCCCATGCCAGTGCTCT
Source organism: Nanorana parkeri (assembly GCF_000935625.1). NCBI lineage: Eukaryota > Metazoa > Chordata > Amphibia > Anura > Dicroglossidae > Nanorana > Nanorana parkeri. Next base: position 704,069 of record NW_017306635.1, read on the forward strand.
GTGTTTGCATAGCTGAGCACCAGCCCCACCCCTTACTACAAGTATCATCACAAAGACATATGTGGGGTGTGTTAGACCAGACCCGCTGGTCTAATAAAGTGCACTGTGTAATGCAGTCAAACTCTGCTGCTTATTAGTACAATGGGCAGCTGAATGTCAATCTTGTTATGCCAGTTGGGCTTTTAGTAATATTTGCTATTGGCAGTTACAACAGCTCACTGAGACCACAATCATTCTTTGCAAATTTGTATTGCATTCCTCTGTTAGGGTTCCATACTTGGAATATCGAACAAAGGATTTTTGGGGACACATAACAAAGACAAACTGACACATAGGTTACAGAAAAATTGTATTTTGATGCTTGGGATTACAATGTCCTGACACTCTGAATGCGGGGGCAATATAACAATGACACAATGACACATAACTCTACAGAATAATGACACGCTAACACTTAAGACTGCAGAAAAATGAATTATGAAGTCATGGAACAATGGCTTTCTGACACTTGGGTTCACAGACCATTAATACAATAACACGTAGGATCACAAGACAACGGTGCACTTTCATATACACCAAAGGTACTCCTATACCCTAAGATCATGTTACTAATAATAACTTTCTATGCAGGTTAGACTTAAAACCCTGCTCGTTTCCAGTGGTTACAGAAATGACTAAATATGGCTAAATATGAAAACAAATCCAGAAAAAAAAGCTGTTCCAGGTATAAAACATAAGTCAAAATTAGTATTTTAGTAATTATATGAATGCAATGGAGACCTCCTAGCTCTTTTTCGGAGCTAGTAGGGAGTGTTCCTTCCCAAATAGCTTCCAAACCAAGTATCTTCCCACCTCTCCTTTCCCTCTCTCTGTACATCCTAAACCTTCAAATTACAGTTTTTGCTGCAATGTGGAGGGAAAATCTCCTGCAGGACAGAACCATCTAAGAAGCTAAAAATAAAAATCCTGGTTTTGTATATGTTAGACCTAGTGGATA
>NW_017306635.1:705092-706044 GCF_000935625.1 Nanorana parkeri
CTAAGTTTACTTTACTGACCTTGATGCACATTACACCCATATTCAGGGTGTAACGTGAGACATGGTCACATCCCAACCCCCACACACAAATACACACACTACCACCAGAGGTGTGCCTAGTAACCTCAGGGCCCCCGTGCAAGAATCCTTGAAGGCCCCCCCCAATAAAAAAAATTGGATACATTTATTTTATTTTTTAAAGACAAATTTTAGACAAAAAAACAACACACTCTCCTCTTCCATGTCCCCAGCATCCCCTTCATGTTGCCAGCTCCCCAATATCTCCTCCTTCATGTCCCCAGCTCCCCATTATCTCCTCCTTCATGGCCCCAGCTCTCCTCTCCCTGACCCCACACTCTCCTCTCCCATGTCCCCTTCATATTCCTAGCTCCCTATATCTCCCCCTTCATGTCCCCCACAGGCCTTTCATACCCAGGCAGCTCTATATTTGGCAGCAGTTCTGTGTGATGAGGGGACTGGGATAACCCTGCTTCCCACTCATTGTCTGCTGTACCGGCTGACTCATACTTCATGCTGCACCCGGAACAAGGTGAGGGGTGAAGAGTGAAGTATGCAGGGCCCAGGACAGGAGGAAGAGGCCCCGGTACTGACATTAGCGGTTTCCTGGGACCCCTTCCTCCTGTCCTGGGCCCCCTCTAAGTGGCGGAACTCCAGGATCCGGTCGCAGCTGTAACCTCTGCGAACCTGGTAGTTCCATCACTAACTCCCACCCTCTCTCCACTTATCTGAATCACAAGATTGTTTTCCCTGCAGGCTGGTCATGTTTTTTAATTCGGTGGGACTCTGTATGGCTTTGACAGGAGCTGTGATGTCATCATATTGCCTGATGAAGGACCCTACATTGTAACGAAACGTGGCTTTTTGCCTGTGATTTCATAATCAGCCAATGTCAATAAAGGCTTTGATGATGAAGAGTTTGGTGTGGTGGTGA
>NW_017306635.1:706079-706327 GCF_000935625.1 Nanorana parkeri
TTGTCACTACAGCGCCCACCAAGAGAGCACAGGGGACATACAAGTTATGTGTGGGATATCTGCATTGAGTGGAACTTTTAATTCCCAATGGTCTACAAGTGCAGTCACTGTAGACCATTCAGTCTTCCTCTTGTTCATGTTACTGAATGTCTGTTCCCTGGTACAGATTGGAGGAGGTCTACAGGAGCCAAAGCATTGCAGCCGCTGATCCCATGCTCCAATGCAAAAAAAAAATATTAATGTGGACT
>NW_017306635.1:706691-780319 GCF_000935625.1 Nanorana parkeri
TTTAATTGTGGTTTTTTTTATTTATAAAGAAGTATGCTTTTTTTTTTTTTTAAAGGTGGACTTTGCCTTTAACAAAACTGGAGTTCCACTATAACAAAAATCTTGAGCCAGGCCTACTGTGCATGGGCTCTTTTATGCTGGAAAAAAAAGACATCTCTATGCCTTGAAACTGTGCCGCATACAAAAGCACACACTAATCTCGCTCCATGCTGCAGAGGCGCGGTGTTTATTCCCATTAACCCTTCTCCATGGCCTGAAGTAAAGACTCCGTTAGCCGCTTTATAAGATTCAAACTGCCTGTTTATTAAGTTACACACTGAGATCAAATCTCCCTTCAGTTCCCTTTATTATTCCAAAGAGAACAGTTTTTAAACCCAGGGTTCCAGCCCTCAATTACATTAGCTAGGGAATTATTTGTACCTCACACTTTATAAAGCCGTAAATAATTATAAAGGGTCATAAATCCTGCAGCCTAACAAGAATGGTGTTTTCTCTTTCTTTATGGGCTGCTTGAATGGAAGGGAATCTAGGAGGTAATGCAACCATCTGTACAGTTGAGCCAAATTTAGACAGAATAAAGATATTTGTACTGAGTCCCAACCCCTCCCAACTCCGATCTCCTCAGTCTCCTCATATTCTTAAGTACTTTTCTGATTAATACGCTGCTGTATTTGTTTGATGTTCTTAACAACCCTGAATGCCAACAAAAGAATTGTCAAGATTAAAAGATTGTACTGATACTTTTATTTTATTTTTTGAAAAACATTAATTAATTTTCGGTGAAAATAAAAAGCTCTTTAGAAATGGGTCAATGCAGGAACCTGACTAAATTGAACTAATGCAAAAAAAAAGAACAAAAACTAATTTCAAAGTACCCAAAGGAGGCCATGAAAAGTAACATGCTAAATGTGAAATTAAATCTGAGATTTGAAGTATAACTTTTTATGACTATGACTTAATACTCCTATGTCTTTATTGATGTTTTTGCTCCAATTGGAAAGATTTCTTCTTACTACCTGTCCGGGTGACCACTGATCCTGTGACAAGAAGTAAAGGTCACCATACACATTTTAAGCTAGAATTGCAATCAACTTTAGATTTACCACAAATATGTAATATGAGGACCCTCCTATGCTATAGATTTACCAGAACTATGTAATATAAGGACCTACCTGAACTGTAGATTTACTAAAACAAAATATGAGGACCTACCTAAACTATAGTAGGGCTGCAACAACTAATCGACATAATCGATTATAATCGATTATTGAAAAAGTTGTCAACTTAGATCAACCAAATGTATGTAAGATGAGGACCTACCTAACCTATATATCTACCAAATGTATGTAATATGAGGACCTACCTGAACTATATATCTACCAAATGTATGTACTATGAGGACCTACCTAAACTATAGATCCACCAAATGTATGTAATATGATGACCTACCTAAACTACAGATCTACCAAAATTATGTAATATGAGGACCTACCTAAGCTATAGATCTACCAAAATGTTGTAATATGAGGACCTACCTAAACTATATGATATACCAAAATGTTGTAATATGAGGAACTACCTAAACTATATGATATACCAACATTATGTAATATGAGGACCTACCTAAACTATAGATCAACCAAAATTATGTAATATGAGGACCTACCTAAACTATATGATATACCAAAATTATGTAATATGAGGACCTACCTAAACTATATATCTACCAAATGTATGTAATATGAGGACCTACCTAAACTATAGATCTACCAAATGTATGGAATATGAGGACCAACCTAAACTATATGATATACCAAAATTATGTAATATGAGGACCTACCTAAACTATAGCTCTACCAAAAATATGTAATATGAGGACCTTCCTATAATATAGATTTACCAAAACTATAAAATAAGAGGACCTACCTAAACTATAGCTCTGCCAAAACTATGTAATATGATGACCTACATAAACTATATATCTACTAAATCTATATAATAGGAGGGCTTACCTAAACCATAGCGCTTCCAAAACGATGTAATATGAGGACCTACTTGAACTATAGATCTACCAAAAGTAAGCAAAACTATGTAATATGAGGACTTACCTAAACTATAGATTTACCAAAATTATGTAATAAGAGGACCTACCCAAACTATCCAATCAATTTGATTCCAGTCAGATAGGCCCTTGCACTACATAGTTGTTGGTAAATCTAAAGGGGAGGGTACATTCAGATTTGTAACGTGTGGGTGAGCTTAAGGCAATCCTTGTTTACTAGGACGAAACAATAACTCAACCAAGGTTTTAACCCTTCCCTACTCTATCCAGATCAGAAGATAAAAGGTGCCAGCAGCCATCGTCTTTTGGAAAACTGGCAAAAAAAATAAACTAGTGCTTCCTTTTAACCACTGGGCATTCCGTAAACCATGTAGTGAATGTCCCCAGAAATGTCATCCACTGCTCATTTATTTAAATCCAGAGTTGCATTCATTTTTTACCAAGATCTTGTAGAGATGATGGGAGAGTCAGAGCTCTGTGTAAAGTCTTCTCCAGCACATCCCAAAGATTCTCAATGGGGTTAAGGTCTGCACTCTGTGGTGGCCAATCCATGTGTGACAATTATGTCTCATGCTGCCTGAACAACTCTTTCACAATTTGAGCCCGATGAATTCTGGCATTGTCATCTTGGAAGAAAAAATCCATTAAAGGAGAACTATGGGGTTAAGTCTTTTCCCCATAGTTCTCCTTAGGGTAACGGGAGGACACAAACTAGAAAAAATCCTCTGTGCACTCACTGTTCTGCTGATCTGCGACCTTCTAGGAGAGGGAGATAGGGCTCTGCAGCATGGGAAGGTAGAAACACAGGCCAAAAAAAAGCTGTATTATCCTGGGAACGAGTGTCTGGCGATCATCTGTCGATCTGACGATCATCTTATAATATATAAGTGCTCTATTATCTTGTGATCGATCATTGTGACCAAGCACCACCCAGTGATCACTCCCAGTACTGCACTGTTTTTCTCATAGATTACAATATACTGATCTCCAGTGCCAATGTCAGCTGCACATAGCTTTACAGCACCTGCATTAGAGCACCTGTATTACAAGTGTGTCTGTTTGGCTTAAATAGCTTTTGATTATTTTATTTCACTATTAATATGAACTCAATAAAGAGTTTATGTTATTGTATGGTATAGTATGGGGTGTAGCATCTATTTTAATAGTAACTCTCAAGCAACCAGAAACTATGTGCTTACGGAATCTACAAATCCCGTGGATACCGGGGAGTTTACTGTATATATTACTTATGTACATACATATAGATGCAGATAATGCCATATACAGTAGGCTAATTATGTTTCATCAAGAACAACAGCAGATTAATGGCCCCTTTACAGCGCATACTGATGAAAATACTGACAAACTATCAGGGCGATCGCAGACAACAATAACACTAATTTCTGTCTTTTGTGCTTTGCTCATACAAGGAAATATAGAAAAGCTATGTGTTCAATGGCATATCTGCCTAGCCAGGTGCACGCACAGACCCCGGCAGTTTTATGAGCTTGCAGTGTTCTGCTGTATTCTGAATTCTGCAATAAAAAAATATCATTTTCTCTTAGAATCTGCACTCTGTAGATAGAATGATGCTGCTTTGTGGATGAATCTTTCAAATGCTGCATTTGCAAAAGAACATTACATTTGTTTACTAACAGGCCAGAAACTTAGTTCAGCGGGAATAGCAGGAGCCATTAAAGGGTAACTACACCTTTCAGACAAACCTGTGCACATTAACAAGAACAATCTTGTATACCACATGGTCCATACCCTTCTGTCCTCATCAGATTCAAAAAGCAAGCCCAAAACTGAGATGCAGAGAAAAAGACTTTATTAGCTTGGTTGTATGTGTGTTTACAGTATCCTAATAAGAGGACTACATATGTCACAATCTGATTGTACAATCTCAGTATAATTTATTTTGTATTTATCCATACTATACTATAGGACCAAAAGTTTGTGGACACCTGACCAAAACACCTGCATGAACTTACTGGACATGCTATTCCACAACCATAGGCATTAATATGGATTTGCCCCTCCTCCTTTAAGGCTGTAACTGCCTCAACTCTTCTGATGAGGCTTTTTGCAGGATTGTGGAGTTGGTCTATAGGAATTTTTTGCAACAGAGATCAGGCACCTGTTGGCTAAGAAGGTCTGGCTTGTAATCTACATCTTAATTCATTCAAACTATGTCCTTATGGAGCTGGCCTTGTGTACAAGGTTGCAGTCATGTTAGAACCTAAAAAGGTCTTCACCAAAATGTTGGAAGCACACGGTTGTTTAAAACAGCCTTTCTCAACCACAAGAACCCCTAAGATAATTTTCTGGTGGAGCCATCACTTAAGCCAATTTATTGAGGGTCAATTGCAAAAATGCCTCTTACACTGGTGGTCAGTAGAAAGAATGTAGGGAAGAATGCCCCCCTACAAGGTGGTCAGAATGCCCCCATTAGAAAGAAAAATCTCCCCAACAGAGCAGTCAAACCTTGACAGAAGCCCTAACACTTCCCCAGCTCTGCTGAAAACAAAAAAAAAAAAACATTTTGACCTTAGTTACAATAAATAACAAGCATATGAAATCACCAAGCAAAGCTTGTCAGCAATGCCTGTCTGTAGCTTAGAGTAGATGGAAGAAGGAACAAAAAGGGTTCTGTAGTCACAAACTACAGTAGTGATTAGCTAGGTTATGTTCCAGCTCGGGTCTGATGCATACAATTATTCCAACCATCCATTAGTACTCCACATAAAGGTAAATGCCGAGAACGGCACAATGAGGAGCTCTTAACCCAGATAACCTCTCCGTCGTAGACTAAAGCAACTGTTTATAAAAAAAACTCAGTCAGTGAATCTTTCTAGAGCGCATTGCTATATAAATATCTTATCCAAGACTCTTGCTATATTCTCCTAATGATAAAATAATGACGAATGGTACTTAATGCCACAGGGACCTTTATTAAGGTGGTTTGAAAAGGTAGCTATCACTTACTCATTACAGATGGCCAAGTTATAATCTTCTACCAACACTCATGATAATATGGAAACTCAGCTATACTTCTTCTTTTGCCCGCTGATTCTCCATGAAATAACATGTTCCTAGAAAAAAGAGAGTTTTCTGTGTGATAAAAAAATGTGTAATGTTTTCTTCAGAAAATCATAAAACGTGTTTTTTGCACACAATTAGCATAAATATTTACGCTTTTCCTGCTATAAATCACCTGAAATACACTGCCAAGCATCTCCTAAACTAGGAGAGACCTGGACGATGAGGTGCAGAGTTTTTTGTGGGTCCTTGAACAGGCTGTATTGTTTACATCCCATCTATGGGTTTTAAATTAAATTACTTTTGCAGTAGTGCTAGACCTTCACTTCAAGGCTTAACCACTCATTTAGGTCCTGAGATATGGTGAAGAGGACTTTAACCTGATCCCTGCTCACTGAGAGTCAGCTCTCTCCTCTAGCTGCTGTGGAGTCTGGAATGAACCTCGGTGTCCTTATGTATAATACAGGGCTATAGACATCAGTGGGCCTCAGACCGCTGAAGCGGATGGGCGAAGAGGCTATAGGTGCTAGTCTTGGAGCCGGTGGGAGCTGGAATCAGGTAAATAAAAGTCCTCTATAAAGGTCCCCTAGACAAAAATGACCAGTTAATCCTTCTAGTGCAGGGGTAGCCTCACTGCAAGAGTACTTTTTTTTTTTTAAATGGAGATAGGCATTAACTATTGCGTGATCTGCAGAAAGGTCTCTAAACCCAGAGGTTTTGTCTTGAAGGAATGGATTCCAGCTTTGAAGGGGATTTTCATATGTTTGCAACTTAATTGGGATAACATCTACTTTATATGTGTTACATGCATCCATTCACATAGCATAACAGAAATGCTACCCTTTACTTGCTGAATCATTCTACGTAGCTTCTTCCTTCTATGAAATGTTAAGGATAGGGCTGGGGAGTTAAGTTTACCATAGTTAACACTGTCTGTACTGTGCTGGCAGATATTATTATCCATACCTCCCAAATGTCCCTCGTTTGGAACCATATCCCTCTGTCCCTCTTTCCTCCTCAGTTGTCTCTCTTTTTGGTCTGATGTTCAGATATCTATGAAAATGTTCTATTTGACTATTTGCCATAAGAAAGGAAAAGTAATGGTGAAAAAAGACATCCCTGGGTTTAACCAATCATTAATTGTCTGCATAACTGACACTAATGCCTCTCCTGTACTGCGCCGGACATGTCCTCCCTGTAGACCAACACCAGTACTCTCTTGAACCAAGAGGTGCTTAGTACCGTACAGTTCCAACTTTATTTAGTGTAGCCAGAGATCTGCCTTATTGCTTATTTCCTGCAGAAGACAGCATGGATGGTGTACCCTCAGAGGAAGTCAACCTGTACATTTTGAGCTGGCCCCACACGGAAAAAAATTGGGCTGTTTTCTGCAAAATCCGTCAAAATTTGATCTGGGCATTGCTGTTCTGGCAGCATTCGGTTTAGCAAACTTCAACTGAAAAATGGAAGGAGCTTGGTAGAAAACTGTTAGCTAGTTAGCAGTGACTGCAACCAGTAGATGGGAAGATTCCTCCATCCACACTGTTTAGCGTAGAATCGTTACCAGCTGGCTGAGGGAAGAGAAATTGAACTACGTTTGGTTAGCTTTAGGCTGCCATTATGTAATAGATGCATTCTTTACTATACAAGAAAGGTCCAAAAAAACAAACAAATAAAGACATATACTCTATATATAAAAACTCAGGGTGGGCATCAACAATGTGGTGGTCAGCAAGCATCGATAAAGTGCTGTGAGGCAATGGCATTAAATCTGCAGGTCACCCTAATTATGCTGGGAACCCCTACAGCCCAGCAAGACAGGTCACAAGTGCAAGGGCATTAATTACTATATTTTGGCAGATTTACCAGTTCCTACATATGTGTCATAGTAGGAAATGGAGCTGTTTTGTTGAAGTTCTCCTTTCTTCCTGTGAAAAAATACTTCCAGTCGGTTGCATTTGCTGTATGCTTATTGCGTGCTAAACAGTTTCTCTCAGCATACTTTATGTTGCTGATCTTCTTGGAGCTGCCTCAGAAAGGATAAGTGTTTAGGATGAAATAAATGGCGTGGTTTATGTGAGAAGTAGAAAAAAAAAGAAAAAATAAATGTGCCTGCTGCTGCCAGTCTGTGGATCCTGCAGTTTGACAGAAGAATATCTCTGCCAATTAGCAGAATTACCAAGTCTTAGAAGTACTGCAGCCCTGTGTTCGCTTGCCAAGGCTCTCCAAATACTAAACCTGAGGCTAGACACCAGGGATTCAGCTGAGCAGCACCGGCTAGGATGCTACGAAGGAGCATGACTTACCGTCTGTAAATTCTTTCATTTCCAAGATGGTTCCCTGGCAGCAGTTCCATCAGTGTGGCTTCTGGCTGCGTGGAGGGAACCGGCCATATTGTGAGGTGACAATGGTTGTTCTATGGTCGCCATGTGTTGTACCCTTATACAAACGGAAGTTCTCAACTAAATAAATAACACTCACTTAGTCATACTCTCCAAACAGTGTTTGATGCAGTTCCAGTACATTCCAATATATGACTTAAAGCTGAAATCCAGGTGCAGGCATTCTAATTTGAATCCCAACTCCATGGAAATCAGAAGTTCTCCCTTACAATGGGACTACCCCCAACCTCAAGTCAGGGGCGGATCCAGAGTCTATTCTCGGGAGGGGCACTGCCAGAAATTCAGAGTTAGGACTTACCGGTAACTCTAAAGCCCTACAACATGCAGCCAGCTTCCCTTGCAATCAGGAAGCCGGACGGCATGTCATTTACCCGCTGCCGGCTTGCTGATTACCCGGGAAGCCTGCTCCATGCCAGTGGAAGCACCGGTATTCTTATTCAGTATCGGCGAGTACCAAAAGTAAAATATCGGTACTCGCACTTGATACCGAAAGACCGGCATTGGTTCATCCCTAGTTTTGATTAGAACTATTTTTTTTTATTGGGACAAGTAGATTGTCATGAAGGGCAAGTAGATTCGGCCCCCACTTGATCCCTTGGCAAGTCGTTTTAAAAAAAAAACATTTCCACACCCCTGATTACACAACAATGCAGAATACCAACCCCCACGTCGGGCCCCTTTTCAGCCTTGGGCACCAGGCCAGCGAATGGCTGCTACTGTACTGATCTCTGCAAAGGCTTCCCCTCTCTCCCCACCTCAGTGTCGGGCCCCTATTATTCAGTTTTGGGCACCAGCTGATTGCGGCAACTGTGGTGATGCAGAATCAGCACAGTAGCAGCAAGCAGCTTGTGCCAAAGGCTAAATAGGGGTCCAACGTTGGGGTGGGGGAAGCATTTGCAGAGATCAGTACAGTAGCAGCTGGCGCCAAAGGCTGAATAGGGGTCCTCTGCAAAGGCTTTACCCACACCCACCACAGCGTCGGACCCCTATCCAGCCTTGGGCACCAGGCCAGCTGCTTGCTTTTAGGGCTTGTTCACATCGAAAGCGTGTGCGTTCCAGAGCGGTAGCTGCTAAAATGCACCATGATCGCTGTGAAACTTCCCCCCGCGTTTTGGGGCGAGGCGGTGCATTTAATTCAATGCCACCGCTTCTACCCCTGCAGAGCGATCGAACGTGTGGTAAAACTTTGCCAGCGTTCCGTTCCACTGCAAACGCAAAAAATAGGACTTGCCCTATTTTTTGCATTTGCAGTTAGGCCTTGTTCACCCCGAAACAATTGCACTGCGGGCGGGCGTGGAAGTGTTGTCATTGAATACAATGCACCGCCACGCCCCCTCCTGCCCCAAAACGCAAGGGAAAGTTTCTCAGCGATCGCGGTGCGTTCCAGCAGCTACCGCTCTGGAACAATCTCTGATAACCCAAGTTGCATTTGAAAGTGCATCCTGTTCCTGGTTAAACTGTGGTTCTCTTCCAATGACTATGGCCCAATGCCCCAAAGCAGTGCTAATTTCAGGAAAGCTTCATTATTGTACATGATGCTGCAGAGAAAAGCTCTGCCCCAAAGGTAGGGCTGCTTTTGGAATTTGATCAAGTCCCTAGACCTATGACATGACCTATATCCTTTAAAATTGTGTGCAGTTGTGTTTAAAAAAAAAAAATCTTACACATGGGGTACCTACCTTATTGTAAGTCATTTGTTACATCTGATGTAAAAATTGGGTCCTTGGACTAAAACGTTTAAGAACTCCTGTTGTATAGTGATAGGACACTCGTCTTTCAAATAGACCGTCTCCAGCAGCTCACTGCTGTGCCTATGTGAATACCTAGCTGGTGGTGTGTGACCTCTTCTATTGCTCCCAACCTGATCCAGAGGCTTAAAGGTGCATTCTGCTAAACACCAAAAAAAAACAAAGAAAGCCTTGGCAAATAAAAGCTAAAGCAGTTCTGAGCAGCAGTGGGGAGATCATACACACCCACTCATAAATTCTCCTTCAGGTGACCTACAGTCAGCAGCTTGTGGTTAATAATGGTACTTATAGTTCCTCCGTAGCGTCTGGAGCGAACGAGATTGCACTTCTGTTCATGGAAATTTGTTAGTAAACTATTTTTAAAAATTCTCAGAGGATTTCCCTCTGCATCTACAATGGCAGACATGTCAGGAGGCTGGACCATAATTCCTGAAGAACACTCAGTATACACCTCATGTTGTCTTGGAGGTGACAATAAACGTGCTCAGGGGACAACCTTTGTTGTATTCCCAGGCATCCCTCCCCTCTCCGCTTGCAGTTCCCGATGCACAAGTGTTTGCATTCAGGCTGCTTGCTAGCCGTAGCTCTAGCAGATAACCCTGGCATCAAGGGAAATAGAAGGAGTGACAAGGCCGTCAAGAGGAGATTCCGCTCAGCACTTGATCTTTTGATCGGTTCCTCAGCAGACTTAGCTGTGACCTTTAAAAGTTATCTAATTCAGATTGGAGTCCAAGAAATATTCCAAATAGCAATGGTTTTCCATGTTATTGTGCATGCTTCCGGATTGACAAAGACAGTCATTTTAGAATATCCAGAGTACATATACATCCCTTACCTGCCAGGCTGTGCAAAATCCACACTTTGGCTGATTTATAGATACTACACTAAAGCAAAACAAGTAGAGGTGGTCACAGCAAATATTTCATTTCCATGTTTCAGTTTCTAACTGCTGAATGCATGCGATAAATAACACTTTATTTTCCCTTCCCTGCATAAATCTCGGCTCCTTCATGTGCAACTATAATGTAGGAAGAAACCTAACACCATGAACATAAAGAACAAATAGACACCTTTGCTAACTATTTGACAGCAACAAAGTATTGTTTTGTTTTTTTGGGGAGTTTAAATACAACTCCAGACAAAACTTTTATTAAAAGAGAACTATGGCCCAATCTCTTTTGGCCATAGTTCTCTTTAGGATCATAGGAGGACATATATACATCCTCCTGTGACCCAAAACTCAGCATATGTCTACAGCTCAGAGCCGCGCTGCAGCCAACAATATGGGGATCCAAACCCGCCACATGATTGACAGTAGGCTCTGCCTTTCTAGAGGCAGAGCCAGCTATGCCCGCCCTCTCCCCTGTCTGTCACTCCAGTCTGCGCTGGAAGAACGAAGAGGGGCGGGGGGAATCCCTGCAGCGAGTGGTGACTGACATGCACCACGCTCTGCAGGAGGAAGATCGGGAACTGAACGGCCAGCAGTATGTGATCGCTCAGTTCTCAATCTATAAAGCCAATGTGTGACAGCTGCAGGGTCACACGTCAGCTTCAATTATGGAGATGAGTGTATTTCACTTTTTCCATAATTCTCCCTTAAACCTTGCCCTGCAAGGGTTAACTGCTTGTTTTTGTCTAGGTGGTAAAAAAAAACAACTAAGGTCTATCTCCAAAGATAGACCTTAAGTGATGCAGTAGCTAAGATTAATTACAACCCTTCAAAATTATTAAACTAAAGGAAAAAGGATAATTTCTGTTCTCCTATGCTCTTTGCTGGAAAATTACAGGTGTCCTTAGCAGCAGACACTTGCCATCCTTTGTTATATAGTGCTCAACCATTTGAAGAGCCAATTGAAAAGCCCATCTGTATCTCCACTGGAGCTTTTTGTACCAAGGGCGTAATATGTCTGCATTTTAAAGCCTGTTTATTAAAAGCCAAAGCAGTGCTTTAACTAATTAGGAGTGAACACATTTACAGCAGCTGATCTTTTAACTCAGCGAAGCTCTTCCCTAAGTGTACCTACACTTAAAACTAATTAAAAGTTTTTTTGTTTTTTTTTAAAACAGTCCTGTCTAAAATATATATAAATTGGCACCAAGACTCCTAAAAAGGAGCCTGGCTGAGAAACCAACAGGGTTATTCACAATAGGGTGAAGAGTTTGGAGAAGGCAGGAGAAGTGAACAATCTAGGATAACATAGCTGAACTGGAAAGTGAGCTGAATTGGAGAATTTTTCCAAATCAGCTATGTTGTCCTAGATTGTTCACTTTTCCTGCCTTCTCCAAACTCTTCACCCTTTTGTGAATAACCCTATTGTTGAAGACTCCACAGTCCTTTAAGTTGCTGGTCCAGTGCTGAGGCCAGTCTGAACAGTATATGCATACTTTGTATAGGACCTGGAAATAGCACATTTATATCTCTTAATACCTATAACTTTTAACTTTCAGCCCACCAGACCATCATTTCTTATGACGTACTGAGCAGTCTATGACACAGTATAAAAGACAGCACCTAAAAAGAATGAGACTTTGTTCACATGAACATAAAAAAAGGTTTTCTTTCCCTTGCCCACTGGGCCTGGCTTTGGGTTGTGCTGACAAAAGCATTGCAAGTTACTTTCAGGCAATATTTGGTCATCGATTTCTCTTGTTTACCTCTAAGGAAGAGTATTTAAACCATGGGAAAAATACTATTCTAATGACATGGGTAGATGATACGTTTCTGCATTTGGTGCCTTTCTGAGCAAAGTGTTAATTTTTGACCCCTTCTGTTGTTCCAATCCTGATAAAGTGCCCTAATTAGTGGCATTGGTGCATACAACATACCCGCTCAAGTATTAATAGTTGAAGCTGAGCACAGCAGTAGAGTTGCAGCGCAATGATGGGCCCAAACGGCAGAATGTGTGAAGGTTGATGTAATTTGTGTTGTTACATTGATCCGTGCCTTAAAGTTTAGTTTCACCTTGCACAAATAAGTTCTTCTGGAAATTACTTGAATCACCTAAACTGCCACTTTAGGCTGCAGTGCCGGATCAGCAAACACGCTTCTAAACCACACAGTGTATAAAAATGCTCTAAAGAATGAATGTGCATACAGTAGATGGACAGTGCATAAAGGGCATTAGGCTCAACTCTGAATGCTAGTGCACAAGAATAAGGACCCTTATTTGCAAAAGAGTGACAGTTATTTATAACTGAGTTAGTTAAGATTTAGAATTGAAATAGCTGAAAGATCCTTATTCTCATGTTAAAGCTTTGTGAATAGAGCCTAACACCTAATCAGGTTGGGTTTTGTTCAGTTAGCCTAATTGTTTTTGTCATTCCAAAATTGTTGGTCTGTTTTGTGACCCTTGAGGACTGGAGACGTGAAGCCAAAGGACAGAGTTTGTTTAAGCGGTAAACAGATTTTTGTTTGTTTATTTGCAGGGGACTTGCAGTATTAAATTATTTGTTACATTGAGAATCCTTTTGTCTACATGAGCAGAAAGAAATTTGATCATGTTCATTATTCATTCACTCTCCAAATCTATTCTTCTGGCCTCTAGGACTCAGAGGATCTATCATGATCTCTGGATGATAGGCTAACCTTGAACCGCATAATGTAAATCTTTGAGTTTGGATCAGCGGGACAGAAATACAACCCAGCGAGTCACCTCAGGGATCCACAGCATCGTTTGATTTAATTATCTCTACAGCAGCAGTATGTTCACATCTCAGGTGCTTGTCCTTCTCTGTCAGAGCTCGCAAGTAATGTCAGTACTACTTTTTAATGTTCCACCAGAGCGATTAGAGATGTTGTCAGGAATGAAAGAACTAGTTTATACTGACATGAAAGAACGGGCCTCTGGAACTACAGATTCTGGAAATCAAGGACAGTTAGTAACTGCTATACACTTCATGTACAATAATCCATTGGAGTTGGCTGTTTTATTTAGGCCATTGATGAGATGCAACTCAGTAGTTGCCCTGCAGGAGGCGCTGCAGCAGTGCATGTGGGCTGGTTCACACTTTTTCCAGTGGTTTCTAACGTAATTTGTGGTTTGGAAAATGATTGATTAATTAGCATTTGCAACATGTCTTTCCAGAATTTTTGGGAAGTTGTTATTGGGTAGACATGTAAGACAGCAAAAAAAATGTTTTTTTCAGATTTTCTTTTTTTCAGTTTTGGGTCCAAACGCTGTTTCATTTTGTTCGGATTCAGATCTTTTGGGATTTTATTTTCGTTTCGGACCAGGATTTCTGATTGGCCAGAGAACAGTCACATGTCCGATTTAGTTTCATTTTGAAAGAAATTTGGATGATCCAAAGATTAGTTTGCATCCAGCCTCATTGGAATGCGGACTTTCAGATGCATCTTAATGTCCAAATTTCGTCCAAATTTGATTTCGGAACTAAACAAAATTTACATATCTATTATTTATTATATGATTCAATATCATTGTTGGGGTTATAGCTCTTAAGCATCCACTGTAAAAGGAATTTAAGAGACTTGTGAGACCGATGTCATTACAAAACAATAACCACCACGCAACATACCAAGTGCTTTCATAGTAATATAATGAACATGCCTAAAATACACTATATGGTAAAAGGTTCTGGACACCTGACTACATACCTATATGAGCTTGTTGGACATCATATACCAAAACTATGATCATTACCTAAAGGTGCCCCCCTTCCATAACAGCCTCAACTCTTGTGGGAAGGCTTTCCAAAAGATTTTGTAACAAGTCTGTGGGAATTTGTGCCATTCAGGCATTTTAAGGTCAAGTACGGTCAAGTTGGACTAGAAGACCTGGCAGTCGGTGTTCTATTTTATCCCAAAAGTGTTCATTAGGTTGAGGTCAGAGCTCTGTGCAGAGATGTGAAGAGATGTGAACCTCAGACATGTGAAGATAGGTCACCAGCCCTCCAAAATGCAAAGAAAATATTATTTATTGCAAATAACGTCAACATTTGATGTTGTTTGCAGTAAACAATATTGTCTATGCATTTTGGAGTGCTGGTGACCTATCTTCACATGTCTGAGGTTCACTGTGCAATCCATGGTGGTCACTATGAGCAGCTATCGTATCTACACTGGTCACAAAGCTGTATGGTGTGCAGCAGACCCTTTTTAGCAATTCAACAAGGGCTCTGTGCAAGTCATTGTAGTTCCTCCACACCAAGCCATGTATTTATGGAGCTAGCTTTGTGCACTCGGACACAAAAAGTGTCCTCCACAAATTTTTGCCACAAGGTTGAAAGCTCATAACTGTAGCAGTAACTGTACCATTGAATGAAAGAAACCTGAACTCAACAATTTGCAGGGGTGTCCACATACTTATATAGTGCAATATAGTGTATATTTGATAGTCACAGGTCCATAAACAATTGGCCACAAAGTGTATATACATGTTATTCGACAAGTGCTTTTACATCTTGAGTAAATATTTGGCCAAAGTGGATACCTTCCGTTTCTGAGCCCTATAACAATCACACTGTCTTCTACATACCTTCCAACTTTCTGGGATAAGAAAGAGGGACACCTTTCAGTACAAAGTATTTAGGCAATGAACATGCCCCTGCCATGACTGAAATAATGCAGACCATTAGGAAGTTAAATAGTTTTTTTCCCACCATTAGTTTTCCTTTAACTGGCTGTTCTAAATAGCAAATAAGATAAATAAGATGAAGGTTTTAGTGCAGAATAACACTTTTGGTAGTTAAATAGAACCTTTTCATAGATATCTGTAACATCAGACTAAAAAAAGGGACAACTGAAAAGGAAAGAGGGACAGAGGGGTTTGGTTCCAAAAATAGGGGAGCCCTCCAAATGATGGACAGTTGAGAGGTATACTTCTATTTATTGGTACTGCCTTTAGTATAAATCCATTCCTTTACTCTACTGTATGGAAACACTTGTAAAAAAATAAGCAAAATAGTATCATACAATATTGCAGTTTCTCCCAGAAGAGAACACAGTTAATGTACTCTGCCCTGGGAATGAATCACTGAAATCATCGGCACATATTACAGCACTGGAGAAAATAATCGAAAAGGAGTATATTCAGTGAAATGTATTCATAGGAATATTCAAAAGACATTATTTCAGGAAAATACATGCCAAGCCCCCTAATTATTTTGCTGTTCTCTGGTTAATATGGCTGTAAAACAGTAAAATAACAGTCGCAATTTTAAGCCAGGTGCTCAGGCTTACACTGCCTGCTTGAATAAGAATCTTCTGCCTGTAAGACCATTAGTCTCTGAAAGCTGTATTTATTTAACTATAACTTACTTCTGTCTCTTCTCACCTGAGAAATCTGCTTCTAGTTTTATCATTTGGAGAATTATTGATGTAAAAACGATGCAGACAAGACACTAATTAGCTACTCTTTGTACAAGGAGAGGCAACCAGAGATGTGAGTCTTACAGGATGACTTAATGGGCCTGAATCATCCAGCTGCCAAAGTGCTTATGGCATGCCAAAAGTAGCCTTTCAAACTATGTTATCATATGTAAAATTATAGCTTGATTTACCAGAGCTACAAAAGCATCCAGCTTTAAGCTCACATCAAAGTTTAAGTCCTTATCTGAAGTGTCAATGGCATTCAGGCCTTGAAGTGACACTAAACTCGGGAGTTAAATCTTAAAAATACAAATACAAGTACCTTAACTATTAACAGAAATGTATCTTATTTGTGTATCACTTGGCTGTAGATCCTCAAATCATCTCTGAATTGGTGCTGACACTGTCCTTCCTTTCCGGAGGGGGGCTACTTTTGTTCTCCATGGTTCCTGTGTGTGTTGTAAGGTCACCACCGCTCCAAGCTCGCTCCTGTGACAGACTATAACTTCAATACAAAACAGTAAACTAAACAGGAGTTTAGTTGTAGTCCATTTCGTGTTTTTGAGAATACCTCTGCAAATAAGAAAAATAGATTTCCAGATTACGCACAAAATGGATTGGAGAGGACTGGCGCACTACAGTTATGTTCTTCCATTATGTGTCCCTAATGCATCTCAAGGTTCCCTGGGCACCCAGAAACCAGCTTTAGGCTTAACAAGCACAATGGCTTGGTGGTTAGAGATCCTGCCTTACAACACTGATGTTCTTGTTTTGAATTCCAACATGGATGCTACTTGGGGTTTGCCTGTTCTCCCTGTGCTTGTGTGGGCTTCTTTTGGGTACTCTGGCTTCTTCCCACACTCCAAAGACATGCTGGTAGGTTTATTACTCCTGACTAAATTGGCCCTGTGCATGTGTATGTGGGAGTAGAGATGGGGAACTTGAATTGTAAGGTCTTTGAGGGCAGGTAGGGATGTAAACATGCAATAGGTAAGTTGTCAGTCCGTATAACTACCTCTAATAAATAAACAAAAGTACTGTCTGTAATTTGGTAGGATAGTTACTTATATCTTTTTATGACCTTACAAATTTCCTTTAAATATTAAAGCAAATCCTTCATAATCCTAATGCTATGGCTGTTACTTGTAATATATAATAATGAATTGGCTTTTAAATGCAGGATATTCATGCAGAATAACTAGAACAACTGCTTATATTGCCAACAATGGTAATTGTGATACCATGAAAGCTATCAGACTGAGTACAGTTGAGTACTGATAGGCCAATCTATGAAAGGGGCATCTCAGCCAAAGTTGGCCATAGATGACTCCTTTATTTCGTTCAGCCTCATGGCCAGCAGGACAGAAGGAATTATTAGGGTAGAGTCCTTTTTTTAGCTTCTTAAAAGTGTCATAATCTAATAAAAGGAGACGCATGGAAATGAATGCCTGTGTAAACAAACAGACCATCAAAGTGTGAATTTTCCTCACTTCTACATTGGATACATGGTTTTCATTCCCTCTATAAATATCTCCCGATTTGAACAGTTCTTGGAATTGGAGTATGTTAAAACAAAATGAAAACAAACAATGCAGGGTGTTAGACTGATTCTTTAACATGACTACACTCTTTTTATTAGCTGCAATGAACATTAGTTTTGACTTTCTGCAAAGGCAGAACAAATAGACGCTTATTCTGAGCATGCCAGCCTGTACGTGCCTTGCATCTGTAAATATCAAAGACGCAAATGAAAGCAGCCGAATATATGTATTACATTATATGAGTGGTGTAACTAGGGGAGGGCAGCTGGGGCAGTCTGCTAAATACATAAAGACAAAAAGAGGAGCAATATCACACTGAGAATAAAAAAGAATAAAGATCTATATTTCAAATGTCTTTGCGTTTTGTGCACGAGCCTGACAAGTAAATTGGATTCTTACAATCATGTTTTAACCAGATTTTTAACAGCGGGCAGAAATATTCTTAACTATTGCAGTGGGGCTACCCCTGCACTGCAAGGGTTAAGTGCTGATTTTTGTCTAGGGACACAAATAAAAAAGTTACTCACCTGAACCTTGGAGATAGTCCAGTTCCTGCAGCCTCTCTCTCTCCTTCTCTGCTTCAGCGATTGAATGTCCCTCAGTGTCCTCACATTCTATACACTGTATTGGACATGATGACTCACAGGACCTTAGACAACCAGAGTGGAGGGGTGCAAGGCTGCAGATGCCGTTCTAAGAGCCAGGCATCTCCGAGGTTCAGGCCAGTATTTCTTCTTTATTTTTGTCCCTTGATAAAAGAGGGACATGAATTTATGGCAGTGGATGCAAAATGGCAGACATGGACTGTGAACTAAATGCATTTCTTTTTTTAATAATAGATACATTAAAGGTATGCATAAAGGTAGATAAATAGAATAGATCAGTGGTGGTCAACGTACTTATATGCTGTATGGGTTGCCTTCTTCTGTGGCCATTAGAGGGCCACACAAAGTATTAAGTGTATGTGTATGCTGCTGCAAACAGTCAGATTGGACAAATTACAGTACATGGTTAGAAACTAAAAGCATGGTACAGGTGATGAGCAAAGACTGCAGACATGCCACAGGTCTGGTTGGCGATTAGGCATATGCAGCAGAAGGCCAACAGAGACTTGGGATATGTTGCAAATGTTAACACTGCCTATAGTCCCCTTAAAAAAAATATTGGCACCACATTTGATATTCCTCTCAGCAAGATCTATCATCAAAGGTTAGAGAAAATAAATCAAATCATTTAGCTAGTAGACACCATATAATGAATGTTTTCTTTACTGTCACTGAATAAGCACCTAGGCTAAAAAAACAGTGACTACTGGTTTTCAGGGCACAAGCCGCAAAGGGTTGCATGCTGCTCTTTTGCCACATATTGGGCACCATGTCAATAGAGAGATACAGTGGATAGATAGATAGATAGATAGATAGATAGATAGATAGATAGATAGATAGATAGATAGATAGATAGATAGATAGATAGAGAGTCCTGTCCAAGCTTGTCTAAGTTTCTGATCTTTAAACATGGCTTAGTTTGTGTCAGAACGCGGCCAGTCATAGAAGCACAAGGCAACCACCTGCCATTTCGGGTAACTCTCATGTTCTGACTTCTCCAAGCACGGCTCTGATATCTTGCAAAAATGTTCAACAGCTTTTGATGTCTCTTGGGTCAATTTGTTTGCAGATGTTACAAACAAGTTTTCAAAGGAGTTGCCCCCAGTCCCCTCGCAGTGAGAGCTGCAGATACAGGAGAGATGAGAGCATTCTTGAAAGGATACTGTAACTACATCACCGGAGGGCCTTCATTGCTATGCAAATATAGAGAATGTCTGCAAGAAAATGACTAGCACACTTGATGACATTCTCAGCTTCTGAAGGTAATTAACAAACAGGCGTGGGGAGAAAAGGGTTAAGGAATGCATTTTTTATGCATCATGTCGACAGATTATGTAAAAAATTGGCCATTAAGCAGCAGTGTGCCCATTTACAACAAATACATTATGTATAAGGCCCACCTGAGCCCCAAGGCAAAAGATCTGAAATGCAAATTCACACATGTTAAATACACAGCACAAAAATATCA
The DNA here is from genome assembly GCF_000935625.1 of Nanorana parkeri. Lineage (NCBI taxonomy): Eukaryota > Metazoa > Chordata > Amphibia > Anura > Dicroglossidae > Nanorana > Nanorana parkeri. The sequence continues at coordinate 725,888 of NW_017306635.1, forward strand.
GGTACATAAACGTACATGGCCAGCGCTTCTAGCATTAAAAGGTTCACGCTGGCCCTGGCAATTAAAGCGCATAGCACAAAATTCATGGATCAAATGCATGCATTGGTTTTGGTTAATCAACCCATTACTAATGTATTGGCTATGAGTGGAATCACAGCTCTATTATTGCCCAACTCTTCTCTTCAACGTGACAGAATGCCACTCCTGATATCATTTGGTGATTGGTTACCTGTAAATTATATCAGCATTCCAGTGGATACTCAATACAAGTCTGGGCAGTTTCAGAAAAATATACCCCCAATTATCCAGGTATACTAAAAAGAAGAAGAATATTTCATAAAACTGAGCAGCTCCTGACATCAGCCAATTTTTACATTATAACTTTAAGCTTGGCGTGATTAGAGCATATCAGGCAGTACTATCTGACTGTCCATATAAGAGCTGCACAACTCCTCACAGTATACTAAATTAAACAGAATAACACCATGCTCCCATAACACTACATATTCTTACCCCAGGTGCACCATAATTTCCCCATATACCCAATATGGATGCAGCAGGAGAATGTTATGGATTGAGGAGAGATGCAGAAAGTATGGTACAAGGAGGACTGTGGTCCTTTTTTTAGTTGACTCTTGGAACTACTACTCCCACTAAGCTCATGTGTTTTTCCACGCAGGTGTTGCATGAATCAGATTGGGGTGTTGCTGCTCTATTTAAGCCCAGATAAATGTAAAAGTTTAAAAATCAATTACATATCCAAAATATGTCATGCCAAAATACAGTTTTGCTGATGCTGTCCATAAAAACCCATAATGCCAAATACGGCATCTTCCAATAATGTATCGAATTGGTGTTTTTTTCCAAGTCGCACTTGAAGTTGCATTAGGACCCTCTCGTCACTGTATGGTATTTTTTTATTTATTTTTTTCTTTGTTAAATGTCCCCCATGCAGTGCCCAGCTCCCAGTACCCTTTTTGACAATAGCTTGCCTATTAGTCTTGGAAATAGCCAGATTTTTGTGTCAAAAGTAACCCATGTAGATGTCAATGGGACACTCTACTAGGTTTGGGTTTCCTTAACTTCAATAAGGGTTTGACAAACACCCCATGGACCGGACCCAGGCAGATTTGCCCCTCCATATGAATGGAAGCAAATAACTACTGTACATCCTTACAGACAAAGTCTGATACAATATTAGCAGTTTTTGTAATGTTACCATTGAACTCTATAATAAATGCAGACTGTCGAGCCATGGGGAACAAACGTAGCCACCCTCCATAAGGAAGGACACTGTGAGCACCAATTCAAAGATGATTGGAGGATCTACAACCGAGTGATACACAAATAAGATACATTTTTGTTACTAGTTAAGGTAATTGAATGCATTTTTAAGATTTAACTACTGAGTTCTATGTCACGTTAACAGATTCAGAACTGCAACATCAGTTTCCCATTGTGTGTGCATTACGACTTATTACGATGGTCAATATACGCTGGTGAATGTCTACATCTTCACAAGCATTAATTGAAGTCTACCACACTTTACAGCTACAATACATGTCACGGTGTGTAGGAAAGACACCGGGTGCTTGTGAAGATGTAGACATTCACCAGCGTGCATAAGCCCTTACCATAACGTATGTTGTCATTTCCATAGGGTGCTAAATCTCTGTATTTTATTGAAGAGCCATGCTTTACAAGTCCTGGATCATCACAAATGTTTTCTTCTCAGATCAGACTAGATTGTTCAACATTTCATGAGGTTACCTTGGGTCTTTCTTGAGGTTTAATTTTTTTTTTTTTCTTTTATCCTAACTTAAAAGAGCAGCAATGAAATATAAAAGCCTTCCTAATCATCTTAATTTAATGATAGATTTTAGAGAGCGCTCATGTATGAACTGCTAACTTGCTTCCGATTGGTTAATATGTTCTGGCCTCTGGGCAAAACTTTCTTTAAAACCACCTCTGAATAATGAAAAGTACAATTAAATGTAAGAGGAAATATTACAGTTATCCAACAGAAGGAACATAAATAGTCAAACTGATGATGAATAGTGTCAGCTCATGTAACGCTAGGGCTTCCCAAGTGAGAAATAATAAATGTGATTGGTGACAGACTGTTTGTTGCTTGTGATTGTTATTCTGAATTATGCCTCAATCATTTGCATTGCACCTGTCTCCTATATCGAGTGGAGTTTTTCAATTTGTAGGCTTGAACAAGATTCACACGCACAGAGCTTGTTCTGTCCTAGTGATGTTTGTGGTGCCGAACATTGCGTCATTTTATAATCTTTGCTACGGTCAAAATAGTCTTTGTACCATAATTTAAAACTTGAGGTCACAGTGCCCCTTTTATAACTAATTTTCCCCTCAAAATGTGAACATTGAGGCAATACCATCAATAAATAGTATAATAATCATATACCAAATCTGTAAATCGGTTTTAAACAAAAATAAAAACAGGAATTAGGTAAATATCTTGATCAACATCGCTGAATCTAAAAGCTGACCTCCAGATAGATATTTTAAAAGAATTATGTAGTTATGTATTTGTTTAAAAATAATTAAAGTGACGCTAAACTCAGGAGTTAAATCCTAAAAATACATTCAAGTACCTTAACTATTAACAACAATGATCTTATTTGTACATCACTGAGGTGTAGATCCTCAAATCATCTCTGATTGGTGCTGATATTGTCCTTCCTTCTGGAGGGTGGCTACCTTTGTTCCCCATGGTCCCTGTGTGTGTTGTAAAGTAGCCACCGCTCCAAGCTCGCTCCTGTGACAGACTACAAAGTCAATACAAATCAGTACACTAAACATGAGATTGTAGCCCATCACGGGAGCGAGCTTGGAGCGGTGACTACTTTACAACACACACAGGGACCATGGGGAACAAAAGTAGCCACCCTCCAGAAGGAAGGACAGTTTCAGCACCAATTCAGAGTTGATTGGAGGATCTGCAGTCGAGTGATACACAAATAAGATACATTGGTGTTAATAGTTAAGGGACTTGAATTTATTTTTAGGATTTAACTTCTGAGTTTAGTGTCATTTTAACCTTCTGCCCCAGGTTATAAGAATATAAGAGTGTAGTCCATCACAGGAGTAAGCTTGGAGCGGTGGCTACTTTACAACACACACAAGGACCATGGGGAACAAAAGTAGTCACCCTCCAAAAAGAAGGACCGTGTCAGCACTAATTCACAGATGATGTGAGGATCTACAGCCAAGTGATACACAAAAAAAGATACATTTTTGTTAATAGTTAAGGTACTTGGATTTTTAAGATTTAACTTCTGAGTTTAGTGTCACTTTAATTGAAACTAATATACATCCTTGTTTTTAGCCTTCTATATACCCTTGTACAACATTCAGACTGGAAGAGGAAAGGACAGCCAATCAGATATCCTGCTCATACTCTGCCCAGTCAAAGACCATGTTGCTTAACTTCAGTGGAGAAACATAAGGTCATCAGCCTGGTTTTGTTAACATCCAGGGCTGTGTACATCACAGGACTTGGACAGAAACAGAAAATGCTTTGGCAGGCAAAATAGCTCCTATGTATTTCAACTGTGTATTTAGCCATTAGCCTGAAATTAACATAGCAAATAATCTAGCTAACTAAAACGTTAATGTGTTGCTTGATGTGGTGGTAAGGAAAGCGAGTCTCACTTCCCCGTAGCGTGATCCACTAACCATAAAATGCATGGTGCAGGACTACCCATTATTTGCTGGGATTAAAGCATCAGCACCTATTTAAGTCTGCTAGGATGCTTTGTGGAATTTTATTGAATTTGACTGTTTGTGTCTATTGATATAATCACAAGGGGACTCATGCATGGGCACACATGCAGTAATGGCCACTACCTCTGTAGCTATACTGTAACTCTGTTCTTGCATTTATGTTTATTTAACCCCCAAAACAAAAATTAAATAAGACACGTCCAGTCCTAGGATGACAATGTTCACTTGTTCCTACTGTATCAGAACAAGAGTTACAGGACACGACTGCAAAGGTCATGCTGCTCCTGAACTTTTTCTGAGCCTTGAACGACAAACGTGAACAGACACAATAGAATAACATGGAGTGAGCTGGGAACGGTGGCTACTTTACAACACACACAGGGACCATGGGGAACAGACCTTGTCACCCTCCAGAAGGAAGGACAGTGTCAGCACCAATTCAGAGATGATTTGAGGATCACAGCCGAGTGATACACAAATAAGATTCATTTGTGTTAATAGTTAAGGTACTAGAATGTATTTTTAAGATTTAACTCCTGAGTTTAGTGTCACTTTAAATAAATCTTCTGTATGTCTTCTTTATGTCTTTGTCTACCCAATGATCTGTTAATAAAGGAAAGCAATATAAATGATTTCACGTGAGCACCAGACGGACATTGAGTTGTTTTATTTTAATCCTTATAATAAAACTAGATTGCCGCTTACTTATTTAGGTTTCAACTTATGATCGATGCATGAAATAAACATTTGTAACACAAGGTATAAAAGTTCTGTGTTATATGCCATTTTAGGCTAATGGAGGCTTTAAAGTTACAGCTGGTAATATTCTTCTAAAGGATTGTTGAAAATTATTGCTCCCACTGTACCGGACTTATTGTAAATGTATTCAGGTCTGACGAGTTCTTGAAACTTTTACATATTTACCAAGGAATGTTATTAAAATCTCATACATAAACCAATATGTTATTTATGTATCATGGCTCTTTAGAACTTTCTTCCAGGCATAACACCGAAGTATTTAAAGCAGGCTGATGCTTAGGTGAGAAAGTAAACCTATGCTTCGCCCATGCAATGCAAAGCAAAAGGTTGAATTTAATGGTGGCCCCAAAAGCTGCTCATATTTATTTTGCTGTCACTTACCCACCACTCTGTTTTGGGACTGTAGAAAAATACTCAATACCTCCAGGTATGGGAAGCATGTCACCGATTCCCTTTTCTCTCATGTGACAACACTGGTGTTTGGTGACAGGCACCCAGTGCAGACATATAGAGGCAGAAAGACAGCCCTTAGCCCGGAGTCAGCTCTAATTTGCCATTGGAAGGTTCGCCGCATGGACACAAAGGGAAGAATAGTATATGCAAATGGTGAAGTTGGCATTAAATTGAACTTGTTTCTTTGCCCTCTATGGGCAGAGCACATATTAATTTTATCTGGAAGGCTTAAGCTAAGCTTACCTTTTTGACCTATATTCAGGGTATAACATAAAATATGGTCACATCCCTCCACCCCCATCCCACCCCTGCCTTATCTGAATCACGGTGTTCTTCTCCCCACAGGCCCCTGTCAGAATTTGAATTCCTCCCATCCCTTAGCTGAAAATCCGTACCTTGGTATGGACAGGTGATGGTAGTAAGAATCTGCAGGAGCCAGAGCATTGCACTCACAATCCACTGATCACAGTTGCAATGCTTTGCAGACTTAAATTCAGTAAATGCTTGTTTTTTCTCTTTTGTGTGCATTTGTTTTTTTTTTTTTTTTTTTTAAGCTGGACTATGCCTTTAATGTCATGTTAATGAAAACTAAAAAAAAAAGAGCGCAAAGTAATCATCTCAAGAGTTTAAAAAAAAACGTTATTGGCTTCAAAAATGGCGACAAGAAAATATGCAAAGCCAATATGTTTCAGGGGGCAAGAATCCACCTTCATTAGGGCTACAAATAAAGGTTGAAATACAGGGCTCTCCCTATAACAAGGCATTTACCTCGGGTGGCATCTCATAGGGTCACATGGGGGTCCCCCTTTCCAGCAAGAGCACCCCAGGTTTCTAAGAGCTTTTAGCAACCTGGGACACTCTGTTCGGTGTCCCATCCAGCTTACTGATGTCACTGGTTGCCAAGAGCTGAGTTGTGCTCTCTAGTCAACCAGCTCATGTCAACCAGTGATGTCAGTGAGCTGTGCAGGATGTAGGACAGAGATACTGTGCACCTCCCTCAGTAACGTGCGCAGCCAACACCCCCCGATAACGTGCACCACCAGCAACCACCTTTCCCCTCAGTTTCAAAACTGTATGGAAGCCCCTGCCGAAATACCTTCCTTTTCTGAGGGAGCTGGGCTCTCTTTAGCATTCAGTCATATCAATGCTGGAATATTACCTTTCAGGAAGTGCCAATCACTCTTGTTGGTAGAGGCCACCTGACTAACTCCAATGTTGGTCATATGAGCAGCTGCTGGTGAGACCACAGCTCCAAAAACAAAAATCAATTTTATTACTTGTTTTCCATCCCAGCTAGGTTGTTATGACTTTAGGTTAGCATTTCAGTAATGGTCTACTGTAATCTACCATTATCCATAGAGTGGAAGAAGCCCTGAATAAATTAAACAACGTGAATATATTACAGTCCTGGTGCATGTTCATGTCTCACCAGAATCCTTTGTTCTCACACAGGGATTAAGGTTGATGTTATCAGCAGAGATGTATGCACAGCTATTCCTTAACAAGACAAATAAATGACTATGATAGTCTGTGCATTTACCAGGAGGAGCAGCTCAGCGCTGTCCTGGAAGCATGTTGGGAAAAAAAGGGCTTTCTTGCTAAAGAAAGTGCTCAATTAATTGGAAGTGACAGGAAGAAAATGATCTGGCTGAATGCTTTGATAAGCAATCAAGACTTAATAGATCAGGAAATATAATTGCTTACTTAATCATGCCTGGAGAGGTGCTATTTTATGTGTTGTAAACACGGAGAGAATAATCCAGTGGCAAGGGCAGCTGCCATTCTCAATACGAACGTGGCAATTGCTGATTCCATGTGACTAGCAAGGTGATAGAGAGTGGCACAAAGGAGGAATTGTAAATGCTGCGCTGCATCAGGCACTGGAAAGCCAGCCCGCCATAAAAAAAGCAGCAGACTAATGGATGCTCTAGTGACGGAATCCACAATGAAGTGCCCTTTTTCCCCCGAAATAAGTCATTGATTTTTTGGCTTGATGTTAATATTTTAGTTTGTCAGTTTTAAATAAAAGAAGAGGCATCAACATTGGGTGCCATCATACATGCATGCCTTGCTTTCTGTCTAAAAAATGCAGTGGTCCTTCTGTACTTGGAGCTACTGACTGCTAGTACACATAGACACATGCGGAAGAGACATCCTTAGTCATTTGTGACCCTGTGTGGGAGCTGCAAATCTGAGATGTGTTCTAATAATACACACATAGCTGCTTTTAATTGACCCCTGCTACTGGCTACATGTAAATATGAAATATAAATGTTAACAAAGTTTTAATTTACAAGGACCTGTTCTCTTATGGTAATGAACTAACATTCCTGCTGTCATGCAGCAAGCATGGTTCACATTAAAGGCAAAGCCCACCTTTTAGAAAAAAATGATGAAATGCAGACTTCTATATAAATGCAGACTTCTGTGGGACCGAGCAGAACAGAAAAATAGGTAAAAAAGTAGAAAAAAAATATAAAACGATTATGCGGAGCAAGCAGTGACAGCTAGCTCCCCCCAACTGTTTTCTATTGGCGTGCGGTTCTGCTGCCGTCAAAAAAAAAAAAAAAATTGCCATAGGAATGCATTGCTAGATTCCTATTGGCTATTTCAATTTGCAATAGACAATAGCAAACTAGCTATTGCACCCACCCTCTGCTGCTGTCAATCACTAGAGGGGACATGATGGAGAACCCCAGGTCCCCTCCGCTGGTTGACAGCAGCAGTGGGCGGGTGCAAAAGCTAGTGTGCTATTGCAAATTGAAATAGCCAATAGGAATCCAGCAATGCATTCCTATGGTAAAAATGTAATTTTTATTTTTTATTCTGACGCCAGCCGACGGCTCCATGTCAGAATAAAAAAAAAAAGCAGAACAAGTTTTACTCTGCTCGATCGAAAAAGTGTTTCTCTCCTGGGCGGCCGGGAATGGGAGACTCCCGGAGCGCCCGGGAGACTTGGGCTGTCTGGAGATCAGTGTCCCTGGTTAGCTGGTAACCAGGGACGCTGATCTCTCTGCAAGTGGCCAGAGCCAGCCGTGAGATGATGGCTGGCTCCGCCCAGCTGTCAGAAGCAGACTGTCGGCCGGCCAGCTTCGGCTTTCAGCGCGGCTCAGTCGAGCCGAGGCATAGGGAATAGCCCGTACAGCAGCCCTTCGGTTCCACTAAACCGAAGGGGTCCTGGGGCCGAAGCTAGCCGAAGGATCAGCCGAAGCTACGGCTAGATCCTTCGGCAGCTTTGTAATAGACTCCATAGTTGCACAGTAGATAATGTTTAAAAAGGACACAGGTCTATCAAGTTTAACCTCTGTGTGTGAGTGTGTGTTTTATGTGTTTGCGTTGATGTGTTTGATCCAGAGGAAGGCAAAAAAATACCTATAACATAGGCCAATTTGCTAAAGGCGGGTTACATAGTTACATAGTATACATAGTTACATAGTATTTGAGGTTGAATAAAGACATTAGTCCATCAAGTCCAACCTATTAGGATCTCATTCTAGGAGTACCTGTACCCCTGTATATTACCTGTACCCCTGTATATTACGGTCCCTTAAGAAATCGTCCAAAAGTTTCTTGAACAATTCCACATTATTTGCTGAAATCACCGCCTGTGGCAGTGAGTTCCAGACCCTAACTGATCTTACTGTGAAGAACCCCCTTCGCCCCTTGTGCTGTAATTTCTTTTCCACCAATTTTAAAAAATAGTATTCCTTCCTGACCTCATACTGGCGATTGGAAAAATCCCTGAATCAATCTATAGACACTCTCCTCGAATACTATATGGGAGTTCTACCTTTCACTGCTCTAACAGTAAAGAACACCTTTCTTGGTTTACAATTAAACCTGTTTTCCAATCGTACATGTTTTCTTCAGGGACCTGAAACAGGGTTTTATAGCTTATGTGATTACATCTGATGTATTTATACATTTAATCATATTCCCGCTTACAGCATATCTAAACCCATAGAATAATAATATATTGCAGTTTAGAAAACTTAGATGTGGTGGCTGCATTTGTTTTCTTTTTGTAGGCTTTTCTCCCTTATTTTCACCTAGTGATCTGGCCAGTAAGACGCTTCCTATGTTAGAATGGCTCCACACTATGGAGGAGTGATGGGGCAACCCTTGGACAGGCATGACCACTCTTCTGCACAATATTTGCAGTGTACCTGCCACCCCTATTCTGGCCAAAGCGTCCCAAGTTGCTCAGAGCAGGGAAGGAAGACGTGTAAGGGCCATACATACGTACCTGCCCTGCTCTTAGCAACCTGGGACACTGTTGCTGGTGACCCGATCAGCCAATGACAACCAGTGATGTCACAGGATACCAGGAGTTGGGTGGGAATCTGGCCAGAGCCTGAGCCAGAGCTGGGTGGCAGGGACATGATGTAAAGGCCACCTAGTTACCATACCACCCCCCCTCCCCCATTAGCATGCACCATCAGCACCCCTCCCCCAAATTCTAAACTTTAATTTTCCTACCGAGGTACCCATCCTTGGGAGGAAAGGGGCACAATACTAACTGTCTCATTAAGGGCTGTAGTTGTTTTCTAAAATGATATGGCACTGTTGTGACTGTATTAAATAAAACTTTTCTCAGCAATAATGAAATGGAGATGTTTTCAACATTCTCCTCTGTTGTGATGTGTATTTTGTTGTTGTTACGTGTCATGTTTAATCCAGTAAAACTAATGGCATCAGCAGACACCTCCGGTGCTCACGGCTGTCCAGGAGATTGTACTCATGCTGATTCTATACGGTGATCAGTGCAGCCTCATTTTCAAATACTGGAGAACAGCAATATTTCCTTATAAACCAAGATACGGAAATGTTCTCAGTGAAATTTATGGCTATTATGAAAATGGTGAAGCACGGGCCGTTTGTCATCCCTTGTCTCCCTCAATGAGTTGAGATTCATCTTTAACAGCCCAGCGACAAGGGTTTTGATTTAACAAGACTCTTCAGCAAACATGGGATTTAAGGGCAAGCGAGGAAACTCAATGCATTATCCTACAGTAGTTCTGCTGGGACGTTCGCAGAAATTGGCAGCTCTGACAAGAGGCTCCTTCAGGGACATTCAGCGCACTGATGACTGTTAAAAAAAAATGTAGGGAGGCATAGCTGCCAATCAGATGTTCACTTCACTGTAATATACACCAATGAAAATTGGCAGACTACATCCAACTGGTTAATGGCTTATCTGACCACCAAGCCATTAGTACAAATGTCAGGTCAGCTTAGTTACAAGTCTCTTATTTTTCGGTGTATGAAAAGCGTGTCATCGGAAAAAAAATCTTGACTATAGTAACTAATCCATTTTTGACTTTCGTTTTTATGGTCCGGGTCTGAAAATTAAACAAGGATGTCGTTTGGTTGAGTTGAGCCAATACACATTTTCCTATTAGCACACTTTTTATTAGACATGTACATGTCGGTTTGTCCCGAATGGATATTCATACAAATTTCATAACATTTCGACATTCGGATGGATCTGAATTTCGGAATTTGAATACGTCCCAATGTGAAAAAATCTGATTGTCCGTTTAATGAAATTCGGATCCTACTGAATTTCATTCAAAATTAAACTAAATCAGACATTTTACTGTCCTCTGGTCAATCATATTTTTTGGGGCTGTTGGGGGTTGCATTAAAGGCAAGGTCATGTGGCTTCATTACGAAAACAAAAGTTTGGATCGTTTGAAATGTTACTTTGGAGAGATCCAAAATCTGAATATACAAACCGAATTGAATTTCGGATCCGAAATCCGAAAAACTAAAGAAATAAAAATCTGAATCGATCTGAAACTAAACATGTTTTTACATGTCTACTTTTTTACATCAGTTATATATCACCCTTATGGGTATATCTAATTTAATCAATGAAATCCCAGCTATGTAAGGAACGCATTGCGCCTACAGTAAGTCAAAATTCACTGTGTTCTTGTCTGAGTTCAGGAAAGTTCTGATTGGTAGATGTATTATTTTTATTTTTTTTAATTTTCTTAAATAATAAGTGCTCATTTACCTGTGTGTGCTGTGTCAATGCATGTGTGTTAATGCGTGTGGTGCATTGTAGACATTTAACCCGCCAAAAAATTGATCCATCTGAATTTTCATTTAACAGGGAAGTCATATGAACTTGACTGTAAGGCAATCCCCTGCAGCCCCAAAAAACCCATCTGATTGGCCACATTCTAATTGGCCAGATTGGACAGCCACATGTCTGATTTAGTTTCCTTTTGAACAAAATTCGGATGAATCTGAATTTTTATTAAAGGAACATTCGGATTTGTTCGCAATAAGACTTGTTCAATGAAATTTGGATGCAGCTGAATGTCCAAGTTCAACCCCTTCATGACTGAGGCCTTTTTTCATTTTTTGCACCCATGTTATATTCCACATTTTAGGCCTGAAAATGACTTAAAACCCCCACAGATTATATATTTTCTGAATGCCAAGACCCTATACAATATAATGGTGGCTGTTGCAAATTTTTATGTTGCGCAATATTAGCGCAACTCCTTATTAAACCACAAAATTTTGTGACAAATTTAATTAAATTCCCCAAAACACAACAAAATACCAATTTTTTTAATGAAATATAAAAGATGAGGTTACAACGAGTAAAACGATACCCAACATGCCCAGTTTAAAAAATTACGTGCGTCTGTGAAACGGCGAAAAACTGCAGTACCCCAAAAAGTCCACAGAAGATGCTTTAAAAGCCCCCACAGGTCATCAATTTAGAGATACCCCAAAATACTGGCCCTAGAATTATTGCTCTCACTCCGGCGTGCGCGGCGATCCCCAACATGTGTAGCGCGTTCGTCGTTTTCATACGTAGGCGCACCCGACGCCTGTTTACGTGGCGACGCGCGTGCTGGCGGGGGACTTTTACATTTTTTTTATTATTATTACATTTTTTTTATTTCATTTTCATTTTAAAAACTGTTTTTTTTTTTACTTTACTTTGACTGCTATCACATAGGGGTGCTTACAAGCCCCCCCATGTGATAGCAGATGGTGGTGACAGGTACTCTTTAAGGTGATGCTGGGGGTCCAAAAGACCCCCAGTGTCGACTTTACACTAGAAATAAGCTATTGAAGTGCAGATCGCACTTCAATAGCTTATAGCTGGGCTGCAGGAGCCCAGAACTGACAGCCCAGGGACCGGAAGTGATGCAATCTGCATCGCTCCCGGTCTCATAGAACGGGGAGGGGATCGATGAACGGAAGTTCGTCGATTTCCTCCCCAGCTCCCCGCAGACACCTAGGAAGCCGGTCCTGGGCCCGTAGGAGAGGCAACGGAGCCCGGGAAGCACGGCGGTGGTGTCCGGTGGGGGCCCTTCTACGGGACACAGAAGCGATCTGGCGACAGGTAAGTCACCAGAATCGCTTCTGTTGTAAAGCCGACAGTCGGCTTTACAAGTTTAAACAGAGTCCCCGCGGCAAAAGTCGCCGGGAGTCTGTTTAAACAGCCCCGATGCTGGCGACGTACACTGTACATTGTCAGTCACGAAGGGGTTAATTAAATGTGTACAAATATGCATTCAGAATTAAACTAACAGGGTTATTCACAAAAGGGTGACGAGTTTGGAGAGGGCAGGAGAAGTGAACAATCTAGGACAACATAGTTTATTTGGTAAAATTCTCCAATTCAGCTCACTTTTCAGTTCAGTTATGTTACATAGTTACATAGTATTTGAGGTTGAATAAAGACATTAGTCCATCAAGTCCAACCTATTAGGATCTCATTCTAGGAGTACCTGTACCCCTGTATATTACCTGTACCCCTGTATTATGGTCCATGTCTAGTGCATTGCTTTAAGACAGCTTATTGTTTTTAATGGGCTACCAAAGCTACCAAAACTTCCCAAATATTTGGACGAGCCACCAAACGTTTTGATGCATTGCACTGCAACACGCTATGGTATATTGACATGAATTGCAACCTACTGTATGTGCCTTGACTTAGTGCATTGATGGTATAGTTAAAACAAATGACACAGTGCATTAATGCATATAAGGTGTGTTGATGCACATTGCGATAATGCGTGTGTTCATCTGTGCGTTGCCGGCAATCCATAGATGTAAATCAGATCTCTCGATGAGGAAATATATTGGTGTTTTCACAAAGGTTATATTCATATATTTTTGTTATCTGGATTCTGTACCACTTATGCCCATGTAAGCCTTACTTTTCAGATCATTGTCACCCTGACACTCCTAAAAAAAAAATATGTTTTCTTTCAAAACTATTTCTTATATTGAAAATGTTTTAGTTCAGCAAAATGTTTTTCCTTTTAAAAAAAGAGAATAAATTGAAACAAAATCTACCATTATAAGATACTATTATTTATATTGAGAAATGTTTAGTTCATTAAACATAGCTAGCACTTAATGGATGTTTAACCATCCTTATTACGTGGGAATGTTTGCTGTGAGAATTAATTTCTAAACCTATTATGATCTGTGAATTGTTTAATATTGCTGACTAAAGTGCTAGATTCATGCAAGCTGATCATTTGTAACAGTTCTCCCATTTTGAAAAATATTTAACTTGTACATAGAAACAAAAAAATATTTTAATAACCTGGCGACTTTTAACATTGTTTCAACATCAGTACCGTAGGACCCTGGTGCCCAGCCTGTGGCCCTTTGGCACATTTTGTGCAGCCCTAGAGCCACTCCAGAGTAGTCTCTGCTTTCCTTAGCTAGATGCATATGCCAGTCTGTGAAGGAAAAAGATTTAAAAAATTTTGTTGTTAAATGATTTGATTCCTTTCTTATTGTGTGCTGTCCATTTCTATTCTTTTTTTATGTTTTTTTCCTCTGATCTTTTATAATGGTTCTTGTTGTGGAACACATCATTTTGAAGAGGGCTGTAGAAAGCACAAATGAGAAAGCATTGATTTGCAAAGGGGCAGTAATAGCCGTAACGTGTTTCCAGTCTATGACTGTCTCATGAAGTATGTCCCCAACAGTCTCCAACAACTCCTATAGCATGTCTGCACTCTCTGGCAATTTCCGTAGTATTATGTTCCCTGAATATCATGTGTGGCCCTTTAGTGATGTCAGGGTCCACTCTTGAGGCCCTCTATATCAAGAAAGTTGACCACTACTGCTGTAGGGTATCTAGTTTTCACAATATTATTACTAATAATATATATTATTATTAATAGAATCTGTGTGGTCTATGCTTCCCTTCACTCCCTGTCATGCTGTCTCTTCTTTTTTCTTATACACAGAGTTAGGTTTCAAGTTCATAGATAGTTCAGAAGGAGGAGTAGCTTACCTCATTGGGTGGGAAGGTCTGCAGGGAGGGATTTTCTAAGGGTGCTTCATGTCTAGGAGGAAGAAGCATCCAATTGAAGAGTTATCAACGGTGTGAAAGTTTCCCTCCCAATGTCTAGGTTCAATATCTTGTGTGTCTCTTGTCACAGCAGCATTTGGTGGCTTTGGGTCCTTGAAGGTGGTCTTTATTGCTGTTTTTTTTGGGAAATGGTTGGGGACCCATCATAGGTGTGGTGACCTCTAAGTGGTATGGTCAACAGATATTGTCCCCGAGGTGGTAGTATTGTGGCTTAGGTGCCTGAGGCCACAGACTTAGGTCATGGTGTGCCTTTGTTATCTTCAGCGCCTTCAAGGACCTGGAACCAGTCTATATATGGTTGTATTATTTTGTCATTTTATTATACTGTTGATTGTATTTAGTTTGGTATTTAAAGAGAGGCTGCGGTGGCCTTTTAGAACTCCACACCGGTCTACATGTAGTTCATCTGCAAGGTAATCTGGGAGGTGCATAGGGTTTTCGGAGTGTGGAGCAACAAAGGAGTTATTGGGAGGGGCAGGCTACCTCAGATATACCCTGGCCATGGAAAAATAAGCAAAATGCTTTGATTGAGGCAAGGTAGACATTGTAACTTAATTATTGCTTTGAGAGCGTCATACTTTCTCACCTTTCCAAAGTATTAACAATTAAAAGGAAAAGGGCACTTCTTACTTTTCTTGCCTGTCACCTTTAGAGAATAGAATTTCCTTGAAGAAAACACGTGCACTTTAGATTCCGTGTGTCAGTTATTTTCAGTGATAAATAAAATGTATATTTCCTCTACGCATTTGCCCTTCTTGCATTTATGAAGTGTCACAGTGGGATGGAATTTAAAAAGGTAATTTGTTTTTTTTATCAAATGCAAAGAAAAAAAATGCAGATTCTGAACTTTAAAATAATTGCAAAATAAATCCTAGGTTATATTCTATTCAAAAATAGTAACCTATTTGTTTTTCAAAAATTCATATTTTTTTGCTACTTAACCATGGCCTTTGCGAAGATTAATTTACATCTGTTAAGTTGATTTTGTCAAAATACAAAGCGCATACTGCTCTCACCTCCAAGCTAGCATACTACTCAAAAATGCAACAGCCCAAAGGCAATTTACTTATCTGCATGGATTAACTTATTTTTCTTGCTTTTGTCAGTGAATAATATAAAAATACAAGACAACTCAAATATGGCTGTCTTATATAGCCATAGTTCCCCATTGTTAATTGAATGATAATGCCAATAGTGTTTGGTCATTTTCATTGTATATCAAGTTTATGTTTCTTATCTTATGTTTCATAATTTTTCTACTATGTATAAAAAATCACTTTTTTACAGATAAACATTTCTTCATGGTGTGCCCATGACACTGTATTCACAAAGCACTATACGTTTTCTAAATAGAGAGGACAGCAGAAGCTGCATACTTTAACGTAGCTCTCTTTAATCAAAACTTTGTACTTGAGTTAATAGAGCAGACAAAGCATTTACAAAATGTGTTGCAGCAAAGTGACATTTGAGGGGAAAAAAATGTTTTTCTCCTTCTCTAATGTCACTTTGCTGCAACGAACAAACAAACGAAACGAATAAGAAACGAAAACGAAACGAACGGTCGAACGAACTACCACTAACGAATTTAGGAAACGGAAATTCGGATTCGTTTGTATTCGTTATATCTGTAACTCGGAATTCGGATACATCCGAATGTCCGTATTTCCGAAAATTCATTCGAATTTCATTTCGGAACGAAACGAATCGCACATGTCTAATATGCAATGCAGGGTATACACAGAGTAAACATGTGGCTGTCGTTGCATGCTTCACAGGCTACTCCCCAGTAAGACTCTCCCTCTGCATTTCTAAAGTTGGGACTTATGATTTCAGATTACCAAACACAAGTTGTGCTTTACAAATGTGCAGTGCTACCATACTTCTGCTTTTTAAATGAGCCCTTTGTACCCTCTATACCCCTTTTTGGCCAGAGCATCCCAGGTTGCAAAGAGCAAATAGCTCTTAGCAACCTGTGACTTCCTGGCAAGCGCCCTGCCCAGCTCATTGATGTCACTGGTTGCCAGGAGCTAAGTGGGAAGCTCTGGCTGGTGTCCCGCCCTGCTTCTGGCAACCAGTGATCTCAGTGAGTTGGGTGGGATGCAGGACAGAGCCAGGGAGGTACCGTACACCTCCCCACAGTAATGTGCACTGCCAGCACATGCCGCCCCACATCGGTAATGTGTGCACCACCACCACCTCAGGCAGCGAAATGTGTTGGGACACCCCTGTCTCTGCTTAAAAAAATAAATAATACATACAGTACACTGAGGGGAATTTCTCAAAACTGGAGCAAACAGAATCTGGGGCAGTTGCCCATGGCAACCAATCAACATCTCTCTTCAATTTGCTCAGGTAAGATTTGAAAATGAGAGAGACAGAATAAATTCCAACCAAAACACAATGCCTCTGTCACTTTTATATTTAGGTTACATCATCTTTATACACGTATTTTTGACATCAATGTTTGACTATATTTTAGGCCTATTTTCTGTTTCTGGCAAGCCTCCGTCTGATCATCATTCTGTAACGCGTCCCCTGTTTACTGGTTCATGCAAAGTTGATATGCTATTTGTGACAAAGTTCTATCTTGTAAGAAACTGAGCAGAAAATCGAGCGGATCCGTGTAGAATGAATAAAGCTGGAGCTTTCTCGGATGGAAGATTATTGCTTCAAATAAAAACAAGGAGGGAAATAATTCAACTTTAATATGGTGACTCTGGCGGAAAAACAGGTTAAAGGGCATAATAAAAGTGTACCTGTCACATACCAATAACAACCATTAATTTGATTCCCTAAATCGTATTACGTGTATTACTAGCACGATTGTGAACTACTACAAGAGCTTCATAGCTGTAGATAACTAGCCTATCGCCAATGAAAGCATAGACAGTGGTTGGGCAAGCATGTTTGATCTGAATTCTGATCACACTTTCCTATGAAAAACTGTCTTACACAGATAAAAGCTTGTATTACATATTTGTATATGTAATGGCATTTAAAAAATATAAGATGGAGTGGACTGCATTGACATTCCAAAGCTACAAGGAATGTAATAAGAGATGGAAACATGAAATCCAAGCAGCTAAAAGAGATTACGAAAAGGGCAAAGCAAAAGGAGCGCCTCCATAGTATAAAATTGATTTATTAAGGATTAAACACACCGCTGAAAAGGTACTTACAAACCAGCTTGTATAAACGAGCAGAAAGCGATATAATCTTAGGAGACCATCAAGATGAATACACGAAAATAGGGTGAGGGAAAGGAAGTGCTAGCACTAAGCCGAAGCCATCTGCACGCTGACCCTCCTTCAGTTGACGCGTTTCTGAGGACAAACCTCTTTCATCAAGGGTTCTGATGAAAGAGGTGTGTCCTCAGAAACCGAGAAAAGGAGGGTCAGCGTGCAGATGGCTTCGGCTTAGTACTAGCACTTCCTTTCCCTCACCCTATTTTTGTGTATTCATCTTGATGGTCTCCTAAGATTATATCGCTTTCTGCTCGTTTATACAAGCTGTTTTGTAAGTACCTTTTCAGCGGTGTGTTTAATCCTTAATAAATCAATTTTACACTATAGAGGCGCTCCTTTTGCTTTGTCCTCATCAGATTTTTGGTTTCCCTTCACCGTGAGGAGCTGCCCCCCTGTATATATTTGGAAGACCAATTTCAGGAGCAGTTACTGTGTTTTGGCACCTGTGATTTTCACATATCTTTATTTAGATTATGAAAAGCATATCACTACAGTATGTAGGAAGAACCCCCCCCCCAAAAAAAAAAAAAATAATAAAAAAAAATTGCACAGTGCCTTACATAGCCACAGCCATTATAAATATTTTTTTTTCATACAAAAAAACATTAAGATACATATTTTATTGCCAATATTCATTTCAATATGTGTTTGATGATATCCAAAGGCATGTAGCTCAAATTCCAATGCGTTTCGCAGCATGCTTCTTCTGGAGATTCAAGGCAACCTTTTTTGTGGGAACAATCATATCACAGTATAGTTACAAACCTCCATTATACTCATCTCTGGCTTCATGACTTGTGAGGGTGGCTATGGCTCATTAAATGATTGTTTGTGGAGCGTGGACTAACACAGGAGGAGGAGAGGTGAACTGATAACAGTGGATTACACATGCTGGATTTGATCATAATGGCTGGGATTCATCGCTACATGACTCTCTGTTTTCAGAGTGTTCTATGAAAGCACAGAGGGAGAATCACGTTTGTACACGGCAGCTATTGGAGCATTTTTAGTTGGTGTTGGATTGTTTCAATCACTGAAGGAGGATCATCACTTACAGGTCTATTCACTAAAAGGGTGAAGGGTTTGGGGAAGACAGGAGAAGTGAACAATCTAGGACAAAATAGCTGATTTGGAAAAATTCTCCAATTCAGCTCACTTTCCAGTTGAGCTATGTTGTCCTAGATTGTTCACTTCTCCCGCCTTCTCCAAACTCTTCACCCTTTTGTGAATAACTCTGTGAATGTTTTATAAACACAATTGAGGAGATGGAAACTAATATATTTGTTCAATGTGAAGTGTATGTGAAAGACTGTCACTACTTGGTGGATATTTCAAAAATTGTTTCAATAAATATTAGAATTATTTGTATGCTATTATCATTTGCACATATATCACAGATTGATTAACACTGGGATACTCACACATCAGGTGAATACTGGTTGGGGGATCATCGTATTGAGTCATATTAAGGGACAGATTTACTCTCTCTGCTGCCCCAAGGCCAGGTTCCCCAATGCACCCGCCCTCCCCGCCAAACCCCACTTAATGGAGAATGGCAACCAGTTGGTGGGGGTGGCCCGGGTTGGTTTAATGTTTTTTAACTTTTTTACATTTGTATTTATCTTAATATCTTTTACTTGTTTATTTTTTATAATTTTTCTCTTATTTTTTACTTTTGTATCCCTTTTGTGTTTTTTATTTTAATTATTTTTTAATTATTACTTTATTTTAAATTATTTGATAATTTTGTATTAACTTTTATTTTTTATTTTTTTCACGTAACTTTATTGCTATCACACAGGAGCTCGCTGAGATTACTTGTACAAAACGAGTGGCGGCTTCCCCACTCTACATTTTGGGAAAACTACATTCGGCCAAGCAGGGCTAAATGTAGAAAAAAAACTACCCACCCGGCACCTGAAACTGCATGTCCCACGCAGCGGGAGATAGGAATTCTACACCCCTGCTGCCCCTTTACTCCCTGCTGCCCCAAGTCCGGGCCTCGGTGGCCTTGTGGGAAATATGGCCCTGTGTATATTATATAAGCAACGAGGGACCAACCAACAAAAGAAGAACTCCCCGCTGCCGGACTTCGGTGGAATCATAGAGGAAGCAGAGGATGCCTAAAATCATATTTGTATCTTAGTGCAGACTTCTGGGAAAATCAGTCAGCAAATCACAGAAGCAAGAAGTGACATTTCTGGGGGGAGTTCTGTACACCAACTGTGTACAGAACGCCTTCAGGTCGCCATATTGCATTTAAAACATTACAGAGACTAAAGTTTTAAATGGAAAGATAACTTGTAATAACATTACATTACAAATGGCTTGTGCAACAAATATACGTATATGCTATATTTGCTTTTTAAAGATTTTTTTAAGTGTCATTTTTTCAAAGTGGAGTTACCCTTTAAGATTTACCATTTAAACTGTCATTTGTCAGTTCATATAAATACAGATAATAATCCATGATATACTGTACTTGTAACAAAATTGTACTTGCTTTTTGATTCTTATGGTAATTACTAATAACTCATGACCATAGGTACATGAGGTACATAGGTACAAGCCTGGAAACATAATTGGAGCCTGGCCTATCATTTTCAACTACACATATCCTTGCCATCTACTGTATTCTTTTTTAACACAGCTATTCCTACTATATATCCATTCTTAACACAGATATTCCTGAACTGAAGAGTATACAAAAAAAACATACAGTTTGGCATGAAGTATTCAATTTTACATTAGTTTAAAGGAAAGAATTACTGTAATGGAGCTGAGTTGCTGGGGGTCATTAATAAAACAGCATCTGTATGGAGAGTTGAGTGGTCCTATCCAATAAACTGTCAGGGAGCTGCTTTCTTTTATTGATAAAATATTTTATGAATAAATGAACTCCCGGTTAATGGGATTTTTTCCGGAATAAGCCCAGTTGATTTATGATATACGCAAGTTTCTCTTCTCCTGTGAGATGAGGTTTCAGGGTTTTTTTGCATTTACTTTGTAGCTTTTTGGTTTTTATTTGCTATAATCAGGTTTTGAAAGGTGTTTCAAATATCTAAACGTGTCTTATTTGCAGTATTAAGAAAAGAACACTCATTACTACTTTGTTTCTGTAGTCAACATTCTCCATCAATATACCATGGCAGTATTTGTGTTGAGTTTCCTCAGGCAGCCCTAATGTTCTATGGATTAGAGATATTACTGGTCAATTAGTTTATCTATCTAATTAGCTTGTGTTTGACTGGATAAAGAAAAACTACAAGCCCTCCCAAGGCCTGGGCTCTTTAAGGTGAATCACTATGAGTAATATTCCGGCCTTCTTCTCGGCATTAGCTTTAGTTAATTTACAATTAAAGCTTATTTTTGGGTAGAGCAAGGCAAAGCTTTTTAGTTTTAGCATTTAAACACTATCCCGATATGTTTTAAAAATAAATGAAATCAAAATCTTAACTTTTTTTGAAGGGCGGGTAGCTGGGGCCACAATGGTTTCAAGTCTACTGTCTTTGGTGAACTACAGTGGTCAATGTACCTTAACCTCATCATACATTTACTGCAAGACTGCTTATTAACTGAGGCTCTGTGGGCTAAGGTAAAGCCTCTACCTGATCATATGATTACCTTTGTATTATGGGAAACTGACAAAGGTTCATAGATGTATTTTGATTTTAATGACAACCTAGCCTCAGAGTTTAGGTAGTAATGTAACTTCTGATACCTATGCAGCACATTTATGTTTTAGACCATGTGTATACAGGTTGTACCACCTAGGTCAAATTCCCTGTTACCAAGATACCATTATTTCAGTTGCAGATATGTCAGAAACCTATGGTTACTGATAGGCCTGTCTGCCTTTAACCAGGCCTCGTAACATGACAATTAAGGCATTTTCCAGAATGGCAGGTCCCTAGACCGGTCAGGAGAGGGAATCATGCAGTAAAGATGTAGTCTGTATAATGGACACTCCCGTGTAGGGGCATAATCGATTATTAATTGGGGATAGATTACAAAGGTGGAGACAAAACAAAGTTTTAAAAGTGGGAGGAAGTGGGCTTGCTTACCTCATATGGTTTAAAGTTAATGTGTCTAGTTTTTTTTTGGAGGTGGAAGGGCAAGGCTAAAGAAAGAATGTTTAATGTAAAAGGAAATGTTTAATGGGTTATTAAAGCCTTGGGTGTTTTTGCATATATCTACTGCTAGCAAGCAGTAGATATATGCAAAAAGTGTAAAACAAAAAACACTTTAAAAGCGATTTAAACTTACCTGTGTCTTCCCCGCGCGCTCCCGTCCAAAAATGTGAAAATTCTCGGGCGGCCGCAAAGCATCTTGGGCGGGCGCATGCACAGTTCACATTTTCGGCCGGGAGACGAGGAGAGACACAAGGTAAGTATATGGACGCGTACACCCGCATGCAGACCACGTGGGACAGGAAGTGCCAGCAAGGACAGAGGAGTCATCGCTGGATTGGAGACCCGCAGCAGCGCTGAAGGGACAGATGAAAACGACAGGAAAGAAGAAAGAAATCGGATTAAGATAAATCATTTAAGGTAAGTGCTTTAATTAACATTGGGGGAGGGAAAAAAATCTTTGACTTTAATGTCACTTTACCTATGATTCTCACAAGTCGTGGCTGGTGCCTTTGAAAACATCATTGGGCTACTATGAGCTCCAGTGAGATCCCCTGTCTTAATCAGTCTCAATCAATGATCATTTTTCCATTTGATTGTTGCCATGCCGTCAAAAAATGAAAACATCTAACAGTGTTATTCACAAAAGGGTGAAGAGTTTCGAGAAGGCAGGAGAAGTGAACAATCTAGAACAACATAGCTGATTTGGAAACATTCTCCAATTCAGCTCACCCTCCAGATCAGCTTGTAGGCGGTGTTCACTCTCGGGGTGTTGCGTGTGAGTTCCCTTTGGGTTGGCTTTGTGTAACCCTGTGTATGCAACACGACACCATGCAACCCACGGTCAGGGGCCTTGACTCTGGCCTCGAGCAAACAACTCCCACACGTGTAGTACTGCGCACACAGGGCCCTCATGGCTTCCACCGCATCTGCGGTATTCGGCGCTTCCTCCCCCTTAGGGAGAAAGGCCACCATGAAAGGCACCCTATGTCGGGCATAGCCCCTGTGCACACATACCCTCCTCAGGATGGTTACAGCCACGATACAGTACAACATCACACTCTTGCAGAACCCCACCTTCTCAGAGGTTGGAGGGAGAAGAACCAGTCCACACGCAGATATTCTTTTCTTGGTTTTACTTGAAAAGGATGAACATGACAATAAAGTATACATTCAGCCACCCCCGAGTGGGATGACGGCGCATCTCTTGATAGTTGCATGGTGATACAAATTAGAGAGAGAGAAGATCAGCTCAGGTGCAGCCCAGAGTCCACGACTTGCTTTGGCCAAAGGCCCACCGGCAAATATTGTCAGTCTTACAGCACTTCACTATTCTCCGGAATCCCATCCTTGGCAGTCCTAGCTTGGTGGTTACCCCCTCCAGGGGAAACTGGGGAATCTCTATAGTTCTACATAGTCCTAGGCCTGGTCCTGTCCTTCCATGGACCAGCCTCTGCTTTAGAATCAGTCTCTCTCCAGAGACTCTGCATACAGTCTTAGACTTCTGCTCTCCTGCACTCTACTTCTCCTTTCCCCTCTCGGGCGCCCCCTATAAATCAGCTCTCCTAGGACACAGAGTCTCCCCAGGCCAGAGCTACATCTATCTCCAGGGCCCCATGGGGGCATCTTGTGCCGTTGGCCATACTGCACCTATCCTACAAGCTATGTCGTCCTAGATAAATCTCCTTCCTGTGCCATCACCTGGCTAAAAAAGTGAGCATGTGTGTTATATGCCAGTGCTGGATCTTCCTTTTTGGCTGACCCTGAGCTAACAAAAATCTTGCATTCAAATATACTAATGTTACAGGGTTGCTGTATGATAAAGAGTGGTTAATAAGTTTAACCGTTTAACATATAGCCAGTTTAAGTCCAAAAACTTTGTTATATCTATTAGGCAGTTGTATTCATCTTACATTTAAGTAATGTGACATCCTTTACAAAATCATGCAAACAAAACCAATACTACATGACTACATCTGTTTATACATTCACTATATAAAAAAAGAAATTTCATGCAAGCTCTCTGTTTTCTTGTGAGTGTTGAAAAATGAAATTAGGATCTGGATTGGCCTATCTGGAAATTAAGTTGGCTATGCCTCTGTTAATGTACTGTTTCCCTTTTCATTCATTCTAAATAGCTGCATAGCTAAAGTTGAGTTGTTATTGGCAAAATGGATCAAGATGGTTCTCATTTGCAGTCCCTTGGTGCAGTTATAAAAGCACTGTAGGTTTTGTAGGTCATTGTATGAATTGCAGCTTCTCAGAATATGAGTGACATCTGGGCTATTGTAGAAGTGCATTAACTGAGATCTTCAGTTTGGCAAATTATACACAAGCATAGATTAATTATAAACACAATTCCTCTTGGGTATAAATGAGTGTCCAATTATGCAAGATCAGCATACCAGAGCTGAATATTTATGAGAGAGGGGGGGCAAAGGGTGGCAGAAAAGGTGGCCCTCACTGTCCCCTCTGCTGCCCATCTCCAAGGTGATACAGAGAGCAGATCTTCTTTAAACAACAAGCAATGCCCATAATTACATTTTCTGACTCCATTCTGTGGAGATACAGGCAAGTAATTCATGCTTCATGCAAGCTTGGCCCAGAGCCTGTCCGGAATACCAAGCTGACAATTATGCTGAATTATAGGAAACTCGAGGATGTAGATTGTTATCCAACCTGAGCCCGGACCAGAGAATTCATTTTGCCTTATTAATGATCTGTACCGCACTTTGTGGTTAACCACTGGTCACATCCACAAGCTGGCTGTCCCGCTGTAATTGAACACATTTTGGACTGGCTTACAATGTAATTGCATCTGCTATGGGGAGCTAGAAAGGTGGATATAGAATTGTATGAACAATCAAACTGTTCAGCCATGTCTGATGCAAGCATCAGGCATGTTCTAATAAGCCGGACCTGCCACCACAAATAGCAAAGGTAGACATTTTGTGCAGTGATGACCCATATTAATGATAACACAGCCAAAAATCTGACAAAGAATAAAGTGCCTTATGCCTCAATGACATGACAAGATCCTAATGAACTGACAGGCTGTATATTAGCCTACACAATGATCGCTCTTTCTATGGGCATGTGACAGAAATATGTGCCAACAAACAAATATGGTATTTATGTATTCACCATCTCAAGTTAATGTAGAAAACCAAGCTATGGAGGGTTTTTTTTACTTAAAAAGGTATACAAGAGAGATAAAGAAAAGCGGGGCTTTAAAAGTGTCCAAACCATACAGAACGTCCATCAAACATACATGGTTACAATTGGGCCCACAGTGGATCATACAACTATTACAGAAATCAGGACTCAAGGAGTCCATGTTATATTAATGAATTATATATATATATGTACACATGTATGGGCACCAAAAGGAGGTAGCTTGATTTCAATGTAACATTGTATCATGTCAATGACATTTTAATTGTAACCAAGTCTTTATGTATTAAATATACGTTTATACAAAACCATGTATGTTTGATGGACGTTCTGTATGGTTTGGACACTTTTAAAGCCCCGCTTTTCTTTATCTCTCTTGTATACAATTCTAATTGGGGGTGTGGTGCCTATCCCTAATGGTTCAATTCAATTTTTATGCTTTAAATTACTTAAAAAGGTGATGACAGGCTAAATATATTGTTTAGACCTGTATTTTTTTGTTCTTATAATAAATATCTGTATAATGCCAAGAGTGAAAATGGACTATGTGCAAGCCCCCAAAGCAACAAAAAGTTTGAACACAGCATATACTGTAGTCAGTTGCAGTTTGCTGAGTGAGCCATCAAGTAGGAATGAGAAGACTGCATGTAATTCTAAAGCAACTCCCTGATGTACCCTATGTGACTCTATTTGTTTCATGGATGGCAGTGTTGTGCAGTGTAGTATATCCTTTGTATCTCCTTTTGTTTAATATTGTATATCAGTTGTAGTGGTAAAGCTGGCCATACAACTATAGATTTTCTGCAGATTTTCTATGGTCAGATGGAAAAAGTGCAGATTCCTCCATCTACGCTAAACTGTTGGATGGAGGAATCTCCCACTGGGCCAAGTTTCAGTATCTTGCTAGTCGGCCCCGCTGGCTCTCAAAATACCTGAACAATGCCTAGTATAAAACCCAGTGACTGACAAGTGTGGAGGACTTGAAGCAAAGAGATCAGGTACATGAAGTGCACTTGAAGTCTCAATGGAGCATAGGTATATAGTTTAACATTGAAGTACTCTGGTAGTCCACTAGTTTTTTATGGTGTTCCCTTAAAGGGAAATGCTGATGGTTTTGGGTCCATTTTATTTTAATTGATTTTTTTGTGTGTTTTATACATTTTAACAGCGAAACTTCATGTTATGTTTTAGGCCCCATTCACACCAGATGTATTGGCATTTTGAGAGCTGGGTCATCTGAGTATCTTCTTCATTTCGAATAAAGAAGATACCACAGCATCTTTGCAATCCTTACTACACTAGACTGAATACAGCAAGTTGCTTTTCTTGTGTTTGGTGTTGGTTCTTTTGAATATACACAAAATGTACACATGTACATCCAAAGACCCAGCTCTCAAAATGCAAGTAAAGTAGCTTGATAAACGTGATTGCAAAGTCCTTTGACATTGGGTCAGAAGTCAGCAAGCAACCTTTCAACAACGTTCAGTCTTTCAAGGACAGAAAGGTGCACATTTTGGACAGAAAGTTCAAGTGGTTGCCAAGGGTCCGGAAAAAGGTCATCTAAATCAAAATAGAACATCCACCTCTAAACTAGGGTGGGGTCTTTGACACCATCTATCGTTCCCATATAATTCCATTTATACCTCTATACTCTGGAGATGTGACAAAAATTCACACCTTCTGCCATGCCTGTTTGAGATTTCACTGTACCATGGTGATTGTAATAAAAAAGCCGAATAGGGTAGTGTCACAATCTTTCGTACCTCCTGTTATCAACATCTGCATTGACACATTACATGACACCATGGCAAATGGATCAAGGTGACTGAGTTACCTGTGTGGCTATAAATGTTGGGGTATGTTCCTGACACTCATTACAAATTGAGAAACCACTTAGATTAGAGTGGCGACACATCTTCAGTGTCAAAGACCAAGTCAAGCTGAAAATGACTAACTGCTGCTGTATATATTTATGATTTGTCTAAGGTTATGAGATGGCTTCCCCCATTGGGATCACTTTATAATATCAATGCAGAAGTTAATGTGAACCTATCATCCTGTCAGACACACAGTGTATTTTAAAATAAGATCCTCCCATCTGATGGGATTGCAAAGCATGACAACTCTCTTGTGACCCTAACCAATCTGTGCAAATTGGATGATGTAGAAAAGGTTTCCATCCCCTTATAATTTGCCACGCCTACCCAGCCACTGGCCAGTCCTATAAACTGTAAATAAAATGAAATGCACTTTTTGAGAAAAACACCATTTCCTCTGTATTCCAGATTTGGTGCCTTCAAACATGTTTTCTGCGAGGTACAAGCACAGACGGTTATTCAATAGGGATTCCAATATACATCCCAGTAGTTTAAAATTCATCATCTAGAGAGCTTCAAAGTGTCTGAGGCCTACTTGAGGCTGATATAACTCTCTTTTTAGTACAGCTCAAAGAGAACCATGCTGATGGCTGTACACAGGTTTCACTGAAGTGTCTAGGCGATATGCCTGCTGTGTATACAGGTGCTGCTGAACACTGTCATTCTCATATATATGGAAGTGCCAACTCTTTCAACCCAAACTTCAATAAAACTGGCTGCTGCAGGCACATGAATGAAGTGCCTCACAACACTTTATTCATATCAACACCAGTGTGCAGGTCCTTTACAAATGCCAAGACTAGACTCCCAAGTGAAAATTAAATATTTCCCATTGCTACATCCTCTTTAGAAGATCTAAACTCACTCTCCAGGGCTTTAGTTTACCAAATGCACTCCTGATTCTTAAAGTGTTCCCACTGCCTTAGCACCAGCCCATTTTCGTAATGCAGTCAATCTGCAGCACACATCCTTCTGCTAAGCACCACACTTCACACTTCATAATGTGAATGGATAGGGTGGATTGGGATTGGAACACTGGTGGCAAATTGGGATTAAGGGCACATTTATAGCAGAATTGGAGCCAAAAACTTGAGTCAACGGATGTACATTGACTTGAGTTTGCATAGTGCGTTGATATCCATTGCATTGCATTATGCTGCGTTTTTTTGTTTGATTTTTACACTAAGCTATATAAGGAATTGGTTCTGCCTTGCATTGACACACATTAGCAGTTTACACCAGTCTCTTGCATTATGCTGAAAAAATGTAGGGCCTGCTCTGCTCGTTTTTCAGAAGAGGGCAGCGCAACGCAATGCACTGGTGTGAACTGCTCCCATTTACACCCATTCATTCTCAGATGTCCTTGCGTTGGCATCTGTTGAAAAATGTATTAAAAAAATTAAATAGAAAACGATTGTGCAGAGCTAGCAGTGACAGCTAGCTCCGCCCAATAGTTTCCTATTGTCCGGCGGCTCTGCTGCTGTAAAAAAAAAAAAGTTAAAAAAATGTAAAAACTCTCCCTGGGGCCCCGGGAGCCCCCTGCAACCGGCCGCCAAGGAGAGAAATGCTGCTGTGTCTTTTTTTCTTCATTCTGGCACGAGCGATGTCAGAATAGAGGAAAAAAAAAATTCCCATTCAAAAGCATTGAGAGTTTACGATTGGCTATTTCAATTTGCAATAGCCAATAGTAATGTCCCAATGCTTTTGAATGGGACTTTTTTTTTTTTTCTATTCTGACATCCCCCCGTGTCAGAATAAAGAAAAAAGCCACAGCGGGGTTTTTCTCCTTGGCGGCCGGTTGCAGGGGGCTCCCGGGGCCCCAGGGAGAGTTTTTACATTTTTTTAACTTTTTTTTTTTTTCTATTCTGACATCCCCCCGTGTCAGAATAAAGAAAAAAGCCACAGCGGGGTTTTTCTCCTTGGCGGCCGGGAGCAGGAGACTCCCGGGCCGCCAGGGAGAGTCAGATGCTTGGAGATCAGTGTCCCTGGTTAGCAACCAGGGACGCTGATCTCTCTGAAAGTGGCCGGAGCCAGCCGTACAGCACCCCCTCGGTTCTCCTGAACCGAAGGGGTCCTGGTGCCGAAGCTAGCCGAAGGATCGGCCGAAGCTACGGCCAGATCCTTCGGCAGCTTTGTGAATAGACCCCATAGTCTTTTATTTAAAAAAACAAATGTCCATCAATGTAATCCCAAGGTCAATTTTGTCATTGAGTAGATCCACGTCAATCACGATGGACGGTGGATGCTGACTCCCTGAAATAATAAATACCCAACTGCCCTGCCGACACGACCGCTCCTGATGAACACCAGCTGCAAAATGACAGCTCTGACCTGAATGTCAACAAAGGGGCGGAGCGAGTCGTGACTTCACGGGACTTGTCCCACCCCTTTGTTGACATTCAGGAGCAGAACTGTATTCATAAAATTAGAAATAGTGGCTCAGCAGCAGCATCTCTGGAAATAATTTTTGTAGACCGATGTACTGTATATATCTAGTCAGATAATATTATCAACCTGAATTTTCATAGTCTTAATCAGCACCCCACACAATCACAAAATGGTCAGACAGACCCCTTTCTTTCGCTGCAATACATGTCTAGGTTCTTGTGCCGAGGGGTGTGGCTGTTACTCAGCTATGCCACAACAGAGCACTCAAGTAGGAGAGCAGGAAGCATAATTTACAATGAGAGACAAAAGTATTTGAAAGCTGAACTCCAGGTATAAATATTTATGCATACTTACGTTGATCCAGCTTGACTTAACATAAGTATACATATATTAGACCTGGTAGGGCCACGGGGATCCTGTAAAGGCCTATAGTAACCAGAGCTACTACAGTGCTTTACAGTGATTTTCTGGGTCCTGAATGCTGATGTGCTGAGCAACTTCCCCACTGCTCTATAAAACACAGAGGGTCACTCACTTGGCACAGCGACCATTTAGAAACAGCCTAGTATTTCAACAATGAATACAAGGCGTTCTCTCATTGGGCATGGGGTGGAAAGTGATGTCACCAACCATTGTCCAATCAGGGAATGCCTTGTATTTTTTAATAAAAATTAGGGATGCACCGATACCAAGTACCGTACTCGGTACATGTACAAATACAGACTAGAGAAAAATTCAAAAGTTAGGAGGCAGCTGCCATTTGTAAGGAGCACACGGAGCTCCCGGGATTTGTACATCTCTGTTTTAATGTATGATTTTGTTTTTATAAATATAAATAAAGGGATGCAATGATACCATTTTTGCAAGTACAAGTACTGATACATTTTTGTTTATTGCCAGGTGACAGTTTTTCTAAAACAATACAGATTAATGATTTCAGGACAGTGGAGGAGCACCAGAGCTAGGTCCCAGATGCAACCCTGGTAGTTGTCATGAAAATGCCAAGTATCTGCACTGGTATCAGAAAAGTATCGGTACATCCCTAATAAAAATACTAGGCATTCTCTGAAGTGGCATTCAGGACCCTGAAGATCACTGCAAAGCACTGTAGTAGCTCCAGCTTCTACAGTGTTTTACAGGATCCCCATGGCTGGCCAGGTATAAAATATGTATACTTGTATTGGGCCAAGCTGGACCAATGTAGGTATGCACATAAATATATATACCTGGAATTAAAATGTAAGGCATTTCATAAAAAAATTATTGCAAATCATACCATACAGGAGTACAGGATTGTAAAGAGATATAAATATGTGAGACTTTAATTGGGCTTTAACCCCAAGATCAAATACTGTAGTTATAAACTATAAACAATGATCAGTGAATATACATAGGTTTCCATAAAATGATAAAGCTGGGAAATGTATAAGGCTTTCATTTGCTTTTGTTCTGCATTTGTTATTGGTGACACAAAGACCTGGTCAGAGGCACCTAGTAAATTTAATTAGAAGAAAGGAAGTGTGGGCGTGTGCTATGTACTAAAAAATCTACTTTCATAATGACATCATTATATCTGTTATTTTTCTGTCATTTAAAGTGCTAGCTATTTTAACCCATTGCTATTTTTCATTTCTGGCCTACCCATTTACCAATATTCATTTTCACATTGCTCCCTGTATAAGTCCTTCCTTTGTTGTCGATCATGCTTTGGCTTTGTCTACTGTAACTGCTTTATTCATTCATAAAATTACAATAAGACATATGCATGCCCTCATTATTTCCCATTTTGACTTTTCAATCTTCTGCTAACTGATTTAGTAAAATAATTGTGTGTCTGGATGGTATTCTGAAGCCCCTGTTTTCTGTCCACAGGCCAGGTACAGTCAGGTCTCCACAGTGCAAGCCTCTCTTTGCTGACCCAAACCCTGAGCTGAGCTGAGACCACATGCCTAGGAGGTGAGAGTTGTTTTAGTATTCACATCAGTTAGCACGAGATTGTTATGGCCAAGCATGCCTGCTCTTTGTCATGTAACCCCACAGCTCTTGACGGTCATCTCCATCTATAGCTACAACAACCATTCACCCCATTCATTATAATATAAATTGCAGTGCTTTTCCACTAGGGAATTGTTATATGAGTTGGTTTCCAACTTTCCTTTCAAATTTGCTTCGCTTTAACTTCATTTTTGCGTAATGCTTGCAGCCCAGAATTCATATTAGTAGACCTGTGTGCTTATTAAATAAGGTAGAGCAATCATTGCATGCAGTCATTCATAGCAACCAATCAAATTTGAGTTGTCTTTAGAGAGAAGCTAATCATTTTTCATTGGTTGCTGTGGGTTGACGCACATTTCACATTTCCATTATCTTTACACTGCATTACTGTATATCTGTATATGTATGTATATATATAGATATATATATATATATATATCAATCATACATTGCAGATATACAGAATACTCACTATATTATACTATACTATTATACTATAAAAATTGCATGCATATTATATGATTATAGTGGCAAGTAAAGTGAGTACAGCAAAGCCAAGTAATAACAATCATTGAATTAATGCAAAGGTGATCATATATCTTTTTCAGATCTAATGAATCATTTTGCTCTTGTTATTTCTCTTGACCCCTAAAAAGTATAACTGTAGTCAAAGGGTACTATGTAACTGCTATGGATTCCAGCAGCACATTGGGCACTGATCATTCCAGTTCAAAACGTATTGATGCAGACAGTGACGGTATTTGGAAATACACCAATCAGCCATAAAATTATGACCACTGACAGGTGAAGTGAATAATTTGATTGTCTCGCAACAGTGGCACCTGGAAGTGTGTTAGATATATTAGGCAGCAAGTGAATATTTTGTCCCTGAAGTTGATGTGATTACGTAAGAATGTAAGTAACTTTGACAAGGACCAAACTGTAATGACTAGATGACTGGGCCAGAGCAAATCCAAAACTGCAGTTCTTGTGGGATATTTCAGGTCTGCAGTGGTCAGGACTGACCAACAGTGCTTCTAGGCCAGAAAACCGGTGAACCAACAACAGTGTCGTGGGCAGTCAAAGTTCATTTGATGCATGTGTGCAAAGGAAACCCCAAACTCACAACTTACAGTACTTAAAGGATCAGCTACTGACAGCTTGATGCCAGATACCACAGCATACCTTTAGACCTGCTGCGGTCTAGTGGAGTTCATGCCTAGATGGGTCAATGCTGTTTTGGCGGCAGAAGGGGGACCTACTCAGTATTACGCAGGTCATCATAATGTTGTGGCTGATCGGTGTAATGTTTTTACAAAATTAGCATATAATTACTATCTCTGTCAAATAGGTATGAAAGGAATTAGTTGTCTTGTTTATTACCGATGTAGAATGTCATAGGTGTCAGTACTTGGATTCTGGATAGCCAGGAAATAATTGGGGCTTATTTACAGAAGGAGAAGAATGTTTACTTAGCCTAGAACAGCTCTGTTCACGTAATGCCCCACCATGTGCAAGGGAGTTATTAAATAATTTCCTCTGCACATAACTGGATGATTAAATTTAAAAAAAACAACTTTAGAGGAATAAATAGGCACTCTAATTCTTTGTAATTATCCCCAATGAGTGTGTAATTGATTTATACATTGATAGAGTGTCTATATACTTATTGTTTGTGTTTGTTTGATAACAAGTACATTTGTGTGTAATATATATCCTTCTGTACAATAAATGATGAGAATATTAGATGCGCAAAGCATCCCCATGGCCACACAGAAACAGCATAATCAGCCTTATTCTACGGCACGATTGTGGGTAAAGACTCCAGTCTTCAGTGTAACTTTAACGCTGAGTTTTGGGAATCTAGTTAAAGTGCAATTGAAGTCAAAACTTTTTTTTTTACTTTTGGATAGAGTAGGGAGGGATTGGAACACCTATCAGGTTTCTATTGCTGTCTGTGTCTAAAAATTAGAGGAAATCCCAAAGTTTGGGTTGTCACCAGAACAGGAATAGATGTCCCTGCTGACCACCAGCGATTGCCCACACTTTAGAAGGGATTTCCTCTCATTTTCTATTGTGGCTATCAGACAAGAAGTGAAGGGACATTTCCCCAAAAGGACACACACAAAAAAAGCTGACAGGGGTTTAGTTACTGTATCCAAAACTTTAAAAAAATGGGTTTTTTAACCCAGTAGTTTTAAATGCTCAAACTTTTTTTTTTTCAATAATGAATCCAGATGAAACAAATATGCATTGCCCAGCAACGTATTTCTTTACATTTTTGCTCAAGCACTTACAGTCATTATGTCTCCAAAGAGCTCCAACTCCTTCAGCTCCCTTCCCTGAACTTCCTGGCCAGTACAAGGGAGAGAGCGGACTGCAGCAACCACCCATCTTCTAGCAGGGTGAAACGAGGAGAGAGCAGGGCAGAGCTTGCCTTGCTATGCCTGCGTGTTGGTGGAGACACACAGACAGCTTACTAGCACACATAAAGGTAGCTCCATAGGACCCTAAAAGGCAAAGGACCCACTCTAAAACAGGATATCAGGGCCAGTGTTCAGGGGACCAACTTTTAAACATCAAAAAGCAGCATCCATGGTAGTGATTTAATCAGCATTTGAAAATAGCTTAAAGGAGAACTATGAAATGAGTGATTTCCACTCACCTCATAGTTCTAAGCCGACCTGTGACAATGAGACTGTCACAGGTCGGCGCAGTAGATCGGGAGGGGAGGGAACACATCCCGGGTTCCCTCACCTCTCGATCCTGTCACGGCTCTCTGCCGTGACAGGGGAGGGGCTGGATTCCCCTCTCCCCGCTCCGATCTGCCAGTGCTGACTGGCGGAACGGACGGGGGAGGGGGCGGGTACAGCTGGCTCTGCCTCTAGGTAGGCAGAGCCAGCTGTCACTCACGCAGCTGGGCGGATCCCGTCATCTACGTCGGGATCCGCTCCAGGTGCGGCGTCTCAGTATACCGCGAGCTGTAGCTCGCGATATCCTGAGCTTAGGGTGACGGGAGGACGCTAGTTTGTGTCCTCCCGTTACCCTAAGGAGAACTATGGGGAAAAACACTGACCCCATACTTCTCCTTTAAAACACATTATGACTGTAATATCAGTTAGTAAAGTAAATTAGCCCTAATAATCAGTATAGTAGGAATGGATGGCTACTGTTTATATAAAAACCATACCTTGATTGAAGCTGATTTCTACACAGAGTGCTGTATTTCCAGCACTGCAGAGAAAAGAGCTACAATTGCAACAGTACAGGGCTCCAGTCGTTTATGTGCTCCCTCCTCTATTATGTTACTGGAGCCCTTCACTCTCACAGTCGCAGCTCTTCACCCTGCAGTGCTGGAAATACAGCGCTCTGTGTTGGAGACGGCTTCAATCAAGGTATGATTTTTATAGTAAACAACAGTCATTACTCCTACTAAAAGTACTTGACTTGTACAGATTCTACAACAAACATGTTCCAGAATTCAACTTTAATCCACAAACTCATATTATACCTTGACCTGCTAGCCAGTATTACGCACCTGTCCCCTTTCCAGCGATATATATAAACCTCGAAGCCACAGAGCCATTTGTCAAAATCGTATGTGCCAGGCTCACACATGCATTGTTTACTCCTCATTAAATCTTATGGAGAGTTTGTACTCTGTGCTCCAGTGGAGTGCAAACTCTATATAGAATTGAGTGTAGAGCATACAGTGCATTGGTTCACATCTGTGCATTGTAGTGTGCTATGCTGGCTAGGCTAGGTGCATTGGAGTGACATTCACCTTAGATGGCACTGCAACACAGCACACCTAGGGGTCATTTATTAGCAATTTGCAGAGCTATTAGCCCTGCGAACCTCTGTGAAGGCTTGTTCTCTGTGAATGGATGCACAAAATTAGCAGTTATATTTTCTTTAAAAGTCATATGTATTTTCCAATGTAATACCACAATATGGCCACTAGAAAGAGCAGAGGGACATACAAAATAAAACCTTATTTCCTATGCTCCTCAGCTTCATCTAGTGGACATAATGCAGTATTACAAGGTGACATCCATTCGCACAAGTATTGTGCGTAACCATGAATTGCAGTAACCCAAGATACATAGTTACATAGTACATAGTTACATAGTTACATAGTAAGATAAGACAAGCATTTTATTGCACAATACAGCAAAAGTTTGAAATAGGCCCAAAATGGACATACTCTGTGTTGGGGGGGGGGGGGGGTGCACTTTGTTGTCAAAGATAGTTTAGGTTCTTATTTTTCACTTTGCCCTTTTTTGTCTTAAACTCCCACGTCCCCCCAACCCACCCCTTTCTCTATAATAGGGAGCGGTGATGTCATGTGACAATGCCTAAGCCTAGTGATTGGCAACTAGACTAAGCACTGGGTATTTTGCACTGGCCAAGGTAGCAGAAGGTGGGGTGGGTAGAGGAAGGTGAGTATCAGTGGGTCAGGAAGACCTTATCATAGAGACTGTCAGCTTTGCTCTGAATAGTCCTAGAACTTTCTCTCTTTAAAGAAGCTCACCTCTATGCAAAATAACCCCAAAGGTGCACAGTATAGCTCACTCACCAACAAAGACTATAGCTATGACTGCTTTGACCCCAGTTAGCCATTTGTAAATAAAAAACAGCCATCCTCCCACCACATTACTTACTCTGCTATTCGGAGACAGGAATTTATTTTGCCAAGCGATCTCAGCGCAGACCTACTTGTCCAATCCGTTTAGCATTTCCCCTATTAAATCCACCCGAATCATTAAAGGATCATTGTGTTTGTGCCTGAGGTTGCCTGCAGCTTAAGTTTCAGATTAGATGTGGGGAGGTGAGCTGCACAAGGGCGCAGATTTCCTAACAAAGCATGATTTTTCATCTTGTTCTGCAGCCTGTGTACAAGAAAGTCCCGCTTCTTTCATTAGATGTTAATAGGCTACGCTCTGTTTTCTTTAACGCGGAGCTTTATGCTACATAGTCCAGAGTCAGAGGAGATTATAGGCCTAGTACATACAGACTGATTAATTTAAATGAATGGCTAATACACAGAATATATCTTTTTCCATTTACTATAAATAAGGGAATGCTCAAGATATCTCAGAAGCATATGTAAAACTGAAGCACAAACAAAGCAAAGCAATGCTACTAGTCATCAACCAACATTTCCTGAGTGTGTTATGTTCCATGTTTTATTAAAGGTCAAGGAAAAGCATTTTAGAAATTTGAAATCACTCACTCTAAACTAGAGCCTGGGTTATATTAGAGTTGATTCAAAACATTTACAAATGCAAAACGTTTGAACAAGCAACAAGTTTGCATAGTTCATAAGGTTCATCAAAATGCTTTGGAGCTAGATTGGAGCGTCTACTTGATTCTGTGCTGTGGGCTTCACATGATTATGTGCTGTGGGCCTGGCCCTGACAATGGCAGGGGATGGTGTTGAGAACCAGGAGCACACGGGCTTGCATGTATGGTTTAGGTTCAGGACCATTGACTACTAAGATGGCTATAGAGATGAAAATTAGAGCCATTTGGCAAGTTCCCCGAAGCAGCCTGAGTGACATTAAGGAAACATGCCCTAAAAGAGAGAGGGAGGCTGTCATTGCGCAACTCCCTTTTAAAATGCCAGATACCTAGATTCTATTGAAGCCAAGGGCAGACATTTTCAGAAGGATAGGTTAACAATGGTATCCTCCTCATTCCGCCATTTCTCTCACTGCTCTTGACTGTCGCATGCTGACCTGCTGCTTTTTCTCATGCGGCTTACTGGTTGGACTAAAGCAGCACATGAGTAGTTTATTAAACCTTCCTTCGAGATACACTGCCTGGCCGAAAAAAAAAAAAAAACGTTGCACGCTCTAATATTTCAATGGACCGCCCTTTGCTTTATTTAAGGCATGCATTCGCTGTGGCATCATTTCAGTGTAATGTTGCCACATTTATTTCCATCCGGAGTTGCATTACTTTTTCACCAAGATCTTGTGGGGATGATGGGAGAGTCGGACCACTGCGTAAAGTCTTCTTCAGGACATCCCAAAGATTCTCAATTGGGTTACGGTCTGGACTCTGTGGTGGCCAATCCATGTGTGAAAATTATGCCTCATGCTCCCTGAACCACTCTTCCACAAGCTGAGCCCGATGAATCCTGGCATTGTCATCTTGAAATGTGCCCATGCCATTAGGGAAGAAAAAATCAATTGATGGAAAAATCTAGTCATTCAGTATATTCAGGTAGAAGTTAGACTTTTTGCAAGAGTTCACTAAGAGAGAGGGGCTGTTGCAATTGTATATATCTGCAGGTAAGGTTGAAAGCAAGGGTAAGCTTCAAGACTGGCCCTGATGCAGAAGAGACACATCAGGATGCATAGGATAAAGAGAGTGAACATACCAGATTTCACTCATTGACCTGGAACAAATTATTTTGCTCACTACTGAACCTTGTAAGCCTGCACTGCTTTCTTTAACCACTTTCTATTAGTGTTGAAAGCTACCCTTCCTACATTTTTAAATGGCATTAAAATCATCCAACTCAATGATGAACTAATAGGACAGCAAGATAGATGGCAGGTGGCTGGGAAGCATTACATTTTGCATAGGCATGATGCTAAGATTTTAGGAGTTCCTGGTTGACGGAGCAGGGATCTGAAGCCATGTGCAGACACCTATAGGAGCCTGAACTGTAATGCTGAAGTTAAACATTTAAAGTATACCAATGAACTTTAAATCTATTCTATGCTAAGTATAAGAAAACCAAAACAAGTGATTTCACCAGGGGTGCCCAACCCTTTGCACTTATCTGTAATTCATGTTCTGGACAGATATACACAAGTGTGTGTCTGTGTGATGTTTAATCAGTTTGAGTTAGAGGTCACTAGGTTCAATTCCTATGAGATAAAGATATAGTTTTGGGTTAAACATTGTAATTTTTCCATGCTGATGGTATTACAAATTGCCTCCAGAGGAGAAATGTCCCTTCTATCTTTTAAACTACCTCTCTCATGCAAACCTTAAAAACACTACTTGTAACAAAATCAGTAAAAAGGCAATTATGGGCCAGCTGGGACTCGGAGATGTGAGTGGGCGGCAGGTATCAGGTTCTTCTGTGAATACAAGAAATTAAAGGCTGCTCGGAGTTGAAATCAAAATGTCATGTACTGATTTTTGTTATAGGAATATATCCTGGCTCTCATAAATATTTTCAGAGTGCTGGGATTATAGCTGAGCCACAGTCAGATTCTTGGTGGTGCTTTTAATAAAATAGCTGTCTGCTCCATTCACTGATACATTACAGGTTTAGCCCAACGGTACGGTACCCTCAGTGTGCCCGCTGATTGGAAGACATAGCACACATCTTTGTTATTCAAGTGATGAACATTTCATTTACAGTATGTATGTGTTTATTGAGTGACTGACTGACTCCTTATATTGTACACTGTTCATATGTGGACTTACAAGAACTGTGAAGACAGAATGAAAATACCCTCAGGAGGTTGGTGAGGGTTAACATTATTACCATAGATGAATGTGTTACTGTTCAGAGCTGTTTTTACACCTGTTTACTCAGCTCTCCACACCTGTCAATCACTGGGCTCATGTCCTCTTATATTTGCAGTTGGTATGGTATAACACAATTGTGACCCAGAAAAAGGGGACTGAAAAATATGTCTGTGACATATTCAGGACACACATTGGCCAGCAAGTATTAGGAAGCTGTGATTACACACATTAGGAAGATCACATTACACATATTCAATTAATTCTAGCCTCCAGATATAAAAATCTAGAAATGCAGTTTTATCCTCGGAGTGCTCGTGGGAACCTAGTGCAATATTTTCAGAAACGCCACCCACAAGGTGACTTTTCAAAAGCAATGTCAGAAACCTCTGTGTAACCACAGATCATGTGCAAATCCTACAGCAAACATGTCAGGAAGCCTAAGTGTTATTCTACAGCTTTGGCCAGTTCAAACATAAATCCATTAAATCCCTCTATTATTTCATTGTGTGTACAGCCAAAACAGTTTAAATAAACCAAAGTTTCTTTCGCATTTTAAAATAAACATATTTGGGTAGCAGAACATAAACTCTGCTTCAGAGTAAATGGAAGACTAAATGTTTATGCCCTTAGGACAGGGACGCCCACAATTTTTCGTCTGGAGATCTACTTTTCAAATGACGAGCTCAATGAGATCTAACGATGAAAAAACACCTGCGGGAGGGGGCGTGGTGTTGTATTGAAGTCCTTGGCATTGCAGGCAGGCCCCCTCGCCCACAGTGCGATTGCCTGCACCCAGAACCCAGGCACATTAGTGCCTGCGTTCCAGTCCAGTGCGATCCGCAAAAATGCTGCAAGCACTTTTTTTGCAGATCGCACTGGACCGGAATTCAGGCACTAATGTGCCTGCGTTCCGGGTGTGGGCGATCACACTGTAGGCGGGGGGCATGTCTGCGGTGCCATTGACTTCAATACAACCCCACACCCCTCCCGCCCCTGAAAGCATGGAGTCAGCCGGCTTACATTCCAGTGCGCCCTAGAGGCCCTGGCGTCTTGTCCTCCCGTGGTGCTCGTGTGGCCGACGTTGCACATGGGGAGAGGTGTCCTGCCCCTTTCTACCTGCAGCGTCTGACACATTCAGCCGGCAGCCGCATGAGCACCGCGGGAGTATAGCGGTAGCCAGCTCCTTTTGAGCCCAAGACAAGAAAAAACCTGTGCCGCTCCCCCCCAACAGATGTGTGATGTCACCCAGCACCCTGCCTGCAGGATTTTTAAAAATGTTTTACTATTTTTTATTTTATTTTTACTATTTCTTTTTTTTTTACTGTTGGGGGGAGATCGCTCCAGTGTTTGTCCTGCACAGAGGATTGGTACATATCACTGATAAGTACTGATCCTCTGCCGCTCGGCCATGCACACGGGGGCTTAGGGTCTTCTCTGGATCCCCCCTGCTCTCCCGGCCAGAGGCAGCAGGGGATCCGACGAGAAGTGAAAGAAGCACTTCAGCCGCGGGTGGGGGTGGAGGATGGAGCCTCTGTCAGAGAACTAAGGCTGAGCGGCGAGGAGAGAGAGAGGTGCTGGCTGTCAGATCCTGGCCGAGCGTCTCTCTCTCTCCTCACTGCTAGGCATTATTTTTGTCACAGCGGCTCCCTCTTCCGCCCTCCACCGCCGCTGGCTGCAGCGGTTCCTTCACTTCTTCTCGGATCCCCGCTGCATACAGATGGGGAGAGCAGTGGGGATCCACCAGAGAAGCAAAACAAACGACAAACGCACTCAACAATTTGTTACCAGTTATACAGTAAGGTGCACACGAAATGGGCTTTGAACAGTAAA
This sequence comes from Nanorana parkeri, assembly GCF_000935625.1. Classification (NCBI taxonomy): domain Eukaryota; kingdom Metazoa; phylum Chordata; class Amphibia; order Anura; family Dicroglossidae; genus Nanorana; species Nanorana parkeri. The sequence goes on from NW_017306635.1 coordinate 766,356, forward strand.
ACAGCAGAAAGGCATCATGGCACACTCACAAACCAGCATGTAAAACAACATGTCTCACCACTAAGGATAATGACAGAGGTTTGGATACACGTCTTCTGCAGAGGATGTGAAAGCCGCGCTGCCGCGCCAAGGCACCTCTTATAGTGCGGTCCTAACTCTAAACTTGTGGTGAGACATGTTGTTTTACATGCTGGTTTGTGAGTGTGCCATGATGCCTTTCTGCTGTTTTACGATCCACCAGAGAAGCCCCACAGTGGGAGGAGAGGACATCGCGATCTACCAATGATCGCTACGTGATCGACTGGTAGATCACGATCGACCAGTGATCGCTACACGATCGACTGGTAGATCACGATCGAGCTTATGGGCACCCCTGCATGCCACAACAGTTTTTGGCACCAAAAAGCTTTCTCCATCAAAGGTTTAGGGGTTCTTCTCTAAGGAGGTAGCTTTCTTCAAGCACTTTAAGAAAACACAGCATTAGAGTCAAAGCTGAACTGCAACCAAAATGTATTGTTTTGGGGTTTTGGTTAGCAAAGGTAAGGCCATAACCTCTGGAGGTGGGGGATAGGTGCTGGACCCTGATCTTTAGCTCATCTCAAGAAGTCAATAGGTTGAGCTGAATTCACAGCAGCACTTCACCAAGTGAGGTACCTGCCAGGAAAAAGGGTTCATCCAAATTTAGAAATCCACATGTGAGTAAAAAAAGAGCGCCAAACAATCATCTCAATAGTCCAAAAGTCCTTTATTAATAATATCAAAGACCAAATGGTTACAACTAATCAACATCATTAAAGAGTCCAGATGGAACACGTTTGTTTAACCAATGGTCAAAAAAAACATAACCTTTGTGTTTATATAGAACAATATAAATGTCTTATCAAACCCCCCAAAAGTGCCCTAATCACATGTATATGCAAATATCCATTTCTGTATTAGAAATATTATAGAATCAAATCCACTGAAAAGACTTTGGTTGGTGGAGTGCCGTTTGGTAAATAGAATCTCCAAATAAAATCTGTATATCAGGAATAACTTAATAGGAGTATGGTGGTGACACCCTGTGCGTCCTGAGGTGCTTGATACTACAAGTGCTCTGTTACACAGTGTCCATATGAATTGTAATTGACATCCAACAATCTTGTATAGCTTGTATGTAGAATATAACAATTCAGTATACTTTCATCATTCTATTGTGAGGTGGATTGTATAGGATGTGAGGTAAATGTACTGTATAAGCCATTCCAAGTACTAGAGGTTATCCTGGATATGCCATCCACATAAAGTAAACTTGAATGATCACTTCACATGCAACATAAGAAACAAAAAGTTTTCAGAATTTGCGATCTCACCCAGTGGCGGACCTAGGGTACAAAGGGCCCCGGTGCAAGATTATTTTGCCCCCCCCCACCAACCCCCCTTTTATTCTCGGTTTCCCTCCACAGTATCAGGCGGTTGGTGGGCCCCCTCATCTCTGTGCCGGGAGGGTCGGGACTTTCCGACCCTCCCGGCGCAGAGATGAGGGGCCCGCCAGCCGCCAGATACCAATGTGATCAACGGATACTCCCGGCCCCCATCTCTGCCCCGGGGCTGTGTTTGGATGGATACTGGATGGTCCCCCTTGTAGGCTCAGGCCCCGGTGCTGGAGCACCGGCTGTAGTTCCGCCACTGATCTCACCCATAGCTTGATTTCATTGGTATTGGTATTGGTATTGGTCCTGCATGGAGTCCATGAAAGTCCCACTTGAGAAAGAGTTGCAAGCTACCTCCAAAGGGAATCGCGTATACCAGGAATGTATAGGCCTTATCATGCTGTGTGGACTTCAAGACGATTGTTTGGCTCTCTTCTTTGGCTCACTTACGTGAAGTTTTGTATTGTGGCCATTGGTCTGTTGGGGAGATTTAGCGTCACTTCTTTTTTAGTAACCACACAGGAAGTGAGGTGCTTCCCCAATGGGAACAGAGACATCATAAAAATTGACTATGAGAGAAAATCTTCCTAACAGCTACAAAAACAGTTATAAAACCCCCACATACAGTATGTTCTAACCTCCCTGCTCTGTGTTAAACTAAAAAAAATGTTTTGGCTAGTACAGGAACAGACAAAAAATAATATTTTAAAGTACATCCACAGGCATATAATCATATTATTCTTGACGTGGAGCCTTTCAGGATATACTTATGTTATGCATTTCTGTGAAAAGCCTTTCTATACCAGGGGATGGTCATCACTAATCTCCTTTGCACCAAGCCCTCCTGAACCCTGGTAGTTTAGCTAAACCTGTGGTTGCCCCAACATCTTAGTAGTTCCCTCAAAGGGCTGTTTCAGCCACCTTCTGTTGCTCCTCTCAATATCAATAAACCGTAGTGTCGCTCCAGGCTGGTCCATACTTGCCTGCCACAGTCAGGTGCTCGCATATCTCATCACTGGTATCACTATTGCTGAAAAAGTTAACAGCAGTACACCATCATATTCCAAAAAGGGCTTCATTATTGACCCATAAAGTCAAATAAACAGGAGAGGAGCAGATACTTTGAACATGTTTCAAGCACACAGATGTTTAGTCATATAATACGATGAAGCGCCTGTATGTGTGAAACATGTTAGAAGTCTGTTTCTCTCCCGTGTAATTGATTTTTATGGCTCAATAAAGAAGCCTTTTTTTAAATATGTCTGTGTGTGGCTATCCACATTTTCTGACGTTCCTCTGGTCTGCTCTGCTGTCACTGCTTAGAACACCATCCCTAAAATCTCCCCTGAAATGGCCACAACATGGTGACCTTATGTAGACAGCCAGGAAAAGTTGTTCACTGGCCGATATCTTTGTTTTCTGAATGAGATGTAGTGTGGCTATGATGCGTTCCCCTGGGCTGGCATGAATCTGAGGCACTTTACTGTGCTAACAGGAAAAGGTATGGAAAATGGAATACAGGATATTTTATTTAAAATCTGACTGAACAAGATTACATAGCATTTAGGAAAAGAACCAGAGTGAGAGAGTTTATTGCCTTGGCCACAGTTCAACTTTTAGTAATAAATAAGCCAAAAGAACAGCTGCAGAAAAGCTAATGATTTCCCTATCTTTTCAGTCCAATATAAACCTAAAAGCTTGTCATGTAAGGGTTTCTGTGGAGGACTATGCTAGTCATTGCAACCTGGGCAACATAAGCCAGACATAGGGACACCAAATTCAGAGAGATAATCAGTACGGCTGGTGGGAACTGGATGCTCTAGAGTTTATATAAGGACCTCTGTCATTTGTATTTAGAGTAAAGAAAATGTGGGTATAATGCACTTTATATTATGCACATTCACTGAGCTTTTAGCAGAATTGTAAGTTCACAACATTAAATTATGATGTACAATATATTATTACGTGGGTTTTGCGACTTCAAACTCTACAAGGATCCCTGGGGCCATGCTAAAAAATATGAAGCATAATTCTGTGTTTAAAAGCCAGAATTCTGTGTTTGAAAGTCAGAATTCTGTGTTTAAATGTCAGGGCTCTTCTGTAAAACTCACATATTGGGAGGAACTTGCTAAATAAGTAGAGCAAGTTTATTTTCAAAGTGAGCTTTTACTTTGAAAAGTGAATTTTCAATTATCTTAAAGGGTTATTCACAAAGCTGCTGAAGGCAGCCATGTGAATAACTGACCCAAGTGACGTGAGCTATTCGGCTATTCACTTTAGGCTTGTACAGCTGATTTCAGCCGTACATCGCCTGAAATCAGCCATACATCAGCTCAAATCAGCCGTACATCATCGTGCTTTGGCTGGCTTCGGCCGACCCGAAGTACAGAAGGAGCTCGACTCAGCCAATCCAACATCTGGATCAGCTGAGCCGAACCTCCGGCAGGCTACTCGCTGCTGTTCGGCCTATTCTCATAGGGGCCGAACAGCAGTGAGTGACTAGCCAAATGCCGCCGATTCACATTCGGCTCGGCTATTCTGCTCGGTACCTCCGCTGAGCTCTCTATAAAGGCCGGCTCCGCTGAGTTCTCTTTGTAATGACAGTTCAGCGTCCCCTGGTTACCCGGTAACCAGAGGACACTGATCTGTCATTGCAAGTGGCCAGAGCCAGCCGTGAGATGGCAGCTGGCTCCGCCCAGCTGTCAGTAGCAGGCTGCTCGGCCAACTTCGGGAGCTGTACGGGCTATAGTAAATAGCCCGTACAGCAGCCCTTCGGTTCCACTGAACCGAAGGGCTCCGGTGGTCGAAGATAGCTGAATAATCAGCCGGAGCTACGGCTGATCCTTCAGCTAGCTTTGTGAATAATCCCCCTTAGTGATTGATGTAAAATGTCACTTTGCAAAAAAAACAAAAAACATCCATGTACAAGGATTAGATGTTTCCTTATACATGATTGGATGATTGAAGTTAGCACAGCTTCTCCTCATTCATTAAGCTAAATGAATTGTCACTTAGTTTGGTGAATAAGTTGAACTTGTGCTAATTCATCCAATCACGTGTGAGCAAAAATCCTTTTTTTACATGTTCCTTGCACATGACTCTTTGGTCTTTGCTAAGTTAATTGACGCTTTGTTTCACTTTGTACAGTAAGATAAGTGAAAACATTATTTTGCAAAGCAGAATATTACTTGGAACGTGTAAAGTAGAATTTCACTTTGAAAGTGGAAATGCTCTATTTCTTTAGTATGCCAACTCAACTGTTTCTTGGGAAATTTGATTCTCACACGGAGTAAAGAGAATCTCAGAGTCATATCACCTCTCTACAATATATAGTGGTTGTTGACTACAAGGCTTTTCTGCAACCATCAAATTAGTTGATCATGCCCATGAAATACATGAACTGTATGCAATAAATTACTGTTATAGGAAAGCAAGGGTACATCATATACAATTTTAACATGGAGCTTTAAGGTGCCCTAAGCAGATTTACAGTGATAACATTGAATGGCACCCTTTAAAATCAAATCACCATTAAAAATATACCATTTATATAAACAGTAAGATGCAGCCAATAAGGTCTTTTAAGGAAGCTACATATAAAAATGTTGTTTCCTATTTAGTAAGGCAAAGGTGAAAAAAAGTCCTGTAACCTCTAGTGAATAATATACAGTCTCCGCTCCAAACTGTTAAAGACTATTTTGTTATTATGGAAACATAACTGCCCTTAAGCTGCTAAAAGCTTCAAAAATCTGATTGGCTGATATGGTAACTGCATGATTCATACCTAAAAGTATCTGTAGAAAAATTGTTGTTCAGAAACTTTTGAGATTCTTTCTTGTATTTTCACATACTGTGCTAAAAATCTAAAAAAAACCTAAAAAAATAAAAGATTTCTAGCGATGAGCAAAAGTACTGATTCTCCTTCAGACACTTTTTATCTTTTTATCTATAAAGCCCTGCGTTAATAAAATGTAGGATCTTATAGAAGGGAACATTGAAGCTGAATTCACGTCCTCCTGTTTCACATTACCTATCCATATTTTGGTCCACATACTTCTCAAATATGTTGTCCTCTATAACCAGGGCAAAATCTGTACTTCCTGCTCTCATAGGCCAATTGTCTTTTGGTACATCATAACCATACAAGACACACCAAGATTGATAGCAGAGAGGCTGAAGAAGCTAGTCTGCCCGCCCACGTAAATCTAGAAGCAAGGACTGGAAGAGTAGGTCAATCTGCTGCCATGCTCTGCTAGCAGTTGGGTTCTAGGTATATGGGTAAAGAGTGGATTAACTATAAAACAGAGTATACTCTGTTTGGTACTCTTCTACCAAATGCATAGATTGTGCAGGGCCAGAAGCAATGAAGACTTAGCCAGATGACACATTTTATTAGACACAGCAGTGTTAGCAGCATGATGGAGCCACCACTCCAAGCTCGCTCCCATGATAGAGTTCAGTACAGATTAGCTAACTAAACATGAGACTGTAGTCCATCATGGGAGCGGGTTTGGAGCAGTGGCTACTTTACAACAAACACAGGGACCATGGGCAACAAAAGTAGCCATCTTCCAGAAGGAAGGACAGTGTCAGCACCAATTCAGAGATGATTTGAGGATCTACAGCTGAGTGATACACCAATAAGATACATTTTTGTTAATAGTTAGGGTACTTGAATGTATTTTTCAGTTTTAACTGCAGAGTTTAGTGTCACTTTAATGTGTGCCACACCTGGCAAACCTGCCAGCTAAGGCCACATCCTATGTTGGCTATGCAGAAATCTGGCTCCTTCTGTAACCTCCAACTACCTGCAAGAAAGGGAGAAGTATCTGGGAAATCACAGGCATACAGGAAGAGGGCAGGTCTCATAAGTGCCTGAGACTGGTACCTCAGACGGGCTGAATTGTCATGTGGAGGTGACTGTAATTTCTATTCATTCACATCACCTTGTTCCACCAGTTCCCTCTTTGTGGACTCTTTCAAATAAAGGGAAATTGTTGCTTTCATTCTGTAGCTGCTCTAGACTAGGATGCAGTCAAATGTGTCATTTTTCTGTCAAAACCTAAAATCAGCCATAAAACCATACCACTGTAACCTTACCTCTCAAAAAAACACGAAAACACTGTCTGCACTTGGTAATCTTCCCTTGTATCTGCGCGCATCCAAAGACATTTATTTGTGCTTAAATAACCTGTATTTTAGCCGCGCTTTCCACTAACGGCTGCTCTGCCACAAAATACAGTAGATACATTGTGTCTGAGGAAAATAATGCATTTTACTTCTCTTTCATTTACCCTTTGAATAAATAGCAGCGTTCCACTCATCTGAGATTTTGTTTATGTTGCAGTGATCCATTGATCTGCCATTACGTGCTCTGATGAATTCCGATTGGTTTGCACAACTACAGCTGCCAAAAGCTGCTATTATCTATTATTCTCAAAGCCAGCAGAAAGCAAAAATTAAAGAGCAAAAATAAAGCTTCAAGGGACGTAATGATTCCAGTTTCAAGAACCCAATAATAATATGCAGAAAAATAAAAATCCTTGACATTCATCTCAGGAAAGGGTTCTATAGAGATACCTTAAATTATTAATCAGAACTTTGGTTTTGACAAGGAGTAAAAATATTATTGGAAATATTGAATAACAGCATGAGACAGATTCTGAACGAAGCATCCATGGAGAAATATATATATTTCTTCCCTCTGGCAACCCTCTCATGCTATTAAAGCCACATTCGCTCGTAGCTGTGGTCAGGCCCAACTTTTCTGATGAGATCCGTGCGTACCTTTCATCTTGTCATTTCCAACAGTAGGATTTATGTGGCAGATGGAAAAAAAAAACTCAGTTGAAGAACTGAAATAAAAGAATTGGTTCTGAATTACTGTAGAATGCCCCAAAAATGTAATTTCTTCTTCTATCTGCTGAGGAAATTTGCAGATGGTTAACCTTTGTTTTATCAGTGAGGTCTTATCAACAAGTGATACATTAAAGTGAACCTGTGCTATGCTCATACAGGACAAAGCAATATGACCCTTCAAACTGTATGTCAAACAATAAACTTTATATCTAGTTTTGGATAGAGTGTGTAAGGATTAGATCTCCTGTTGGGTTCTTACTGATGTCTCTCTAGAGAGATTTACCTTCACTTCCTGTCTGCTAACAGAAATTGCATGTAATATAAAGTGAGAAAAAAATTCTGCAGCAACAAAAGAGACAGAAATAAAAGAGCTGAGCCGCGTTATAGCCTTCACCTGTTCTACTTATTTCTGTTTGTGTTGCCATTGCAAAATTTCTTCTACTTCCTGTCTGGTAAAACATTGTCAGCAAGACATGAAGTGAGGGAAATTCTCAAACAGACCCCCCAGGCAACAGTAACAACCTGACATGGGTTCTATCTTCCCTTCACTCTATCCAAAGCTAAGGCAAAATATTTTGGATGTACATACATTTGTTGTCTTCAAAGTTGCTTATACTTCTCTTCATTTCCCCATTCAGCCATCGAGAGTGAAAAGAAGTATCCATGCTTCATTCTTAACCCCTTCATGACTGAGGCCCTTTTTTCAATTTTTGCACCCATGTTATATTCCACATTTTAGGCCTGAAAATGACGTAAAACCCCCCAACATTATATATTTTCTGAATGCCAAGACCCTATAGAATAAAATGGTGGTAGTTGAAAATTTTTATGTTGCGCAATATTAGCGCAACTCCTTATTAAACCCCAAAATTTTGTGACAAATTTAATTAAATGCCCCAAAACACAACAAATTACCCATTTTTTAAATGAAATATAAAAGATCATGGCAAAAATTATTTGTCAAACAAATTCATGCTGAATGTCAGGGTTGGTTTAAAGCCAAAGAATGATCTAAGCTTAGCCCAACATCGGTGCCTCCTTGGCCCCGTGATTGTTTAACTAACAAGTCATTTAGACTTCCCAAGCTGCTGCCAAAATGCCAATTCCCCTCCCACCCATCAACCTCCCCGATTCTCCTCGAACCAATCACTTCCTCAAAGAATAAAAAAATCTAAATGCCTAAAGTCATGGTCACATGACATTCTGGCCCCAAATATTTGCTCTTCTTCTTTTACAGTAGGCAGGCGCTTTCTTTGGGTGTCACCAGGCATCATTCGACGGAAGTGAACTTGGAGCGGTGACTACTTTACAACACACACACTGGGACAATGGGGAACAAAAGTAGCCACCCTCCAGAAGGAAGGACAGTGTCAGCACCTTAGAGATGATTTGAGGATCTACAGCTGAGTGATACACAAATAAGATACATTTTTGTTAATAATTAGCGTACTTAATTGTATTTTTAAGGTTTAACTCTTTAAATTAGTGTCAGTTTAACAACGCAGGAGCTTTGCAAAATAAGCTCCTATGGCATGCCACTGGCCAAAGTTTGGGAAGCATGGCCCCGGGCCTTCAAGCAGTCAGTAGAGCTGTTTACACTAGCCTATGCTGGTGGTATACTAGATGTTTCTTATCTTGCGGTTTCAAAACAAATTCCAAGGCTAAGCTGTGAAAATTATTTTTGTGAGAACAAGAGAAAAAAAAGACTCTTTTATTTCAAGCTCCTTTTAAAAGTTTTCAGAGAAAATTAGCCTTAAATTTATATTTAGAAATAATGAATAAAGCAATACTCCAAAGACATCCCCAGCGAAATGGAGAAAATGACACTGTGAAATTATGGACGACAATTTATTTTCCCCAGCTGTAGGGTTTAGTGCAGTTCTGCTTCTTCTTTTTTTTCATCTGCAAAATAAGACCTGCAAGCAACAGGGACAAACGTATTATCCTCGTACAAAAGCTGCCAATGAGCGCCAGGCACCGTTGCAGATAAATGTATTTAGCGTCTTTTAAATAAGAAAATAGTTGGAGGATTTTGCAAGCGGGTTTGTTGCTCTATCTAAAGCAGATAATTAGTTGTTTTCCCAGCCTGCTCTTTCATTACTGCACAATGCTAAAATATGTGCCCCTTGTCTCCTCCTGGACGTCCTTTCTGTTGTAAAGAGAAACATGAATCCTTATGAAGATTAAAATAAAAATAAAAACGCTTTTGTGTGTGTTCTGACGTTTTGTTTGCATCTTGTTACCACTACTGAAACTTAAAGAGAACCTTCCACCACAATTATACTAAAGTATATCTAAAGCTAAAACGTTTTCTTTTTTTATTTCAGATAGAGTAGGGAATAATTTAAAGGGATATTAAAGTCAGGAGGTTTTGAAGCTATTTTCAAATGCTGATGAAATCACTTACAATGGATGGTGCGCCTTGATGTTTAAAAGACTTAGGGGGTTAATCACAAAGCTGCCGAAGGCAGCCGAGTGAATAACCCAGCCAAAGTGAAGTGAGCTGAACGACGTTCGGCTATTCACTCTGGCTCAGTACGGCTGATTTTAGCCGTACATCGGCTGAAATCAACCGTACATCAGCTGCATTTGGCTGCACTTTGGTCACCCGAACTGCAGAAGGACTTCGACTCAGCTGATCCAACATCTGGATCAGCTGAGCCAAAGCGCCGGCAGCTCACTCATTGCCGTTCGCCCCCTGTTCTCATAGTGGGCGGAGCCAGCCATGAGATCACGGCTGGCTCCACCCGGCTGTCGTTTGCGGGGGTTTGTCAGTCGAGCCGAATCATATGCCTTCGGCTTGGCTGAGCCACTCTGCCACCTTCGGCTGCTGTACGGGCTATAGTGAATAGTCCGTACAGCAGCCCTTTGGTTCGACTGAACCGAAGGGCTCCAGTGGCCAAAGAGAGCCAAAGGATCAGCCGAAGCTATGTCTAGATGGATTCTTTAGCTCCTACATGAATAACTCCCTTAGTTTCCTGCAGAATCAGCTGGTCCCCTGAGCACTGGCCCTAATATACTGTTTTAGGCTAGCTCCTTTCCTTTTCAGGGTCCTATGGAGCCACCCTTGTGTGTGCTAGTAGGCTGTGTGTGTCTCCACAACATACAGGCATAGCAAGGCAAGACACTCTCCTCCTCCCCGATCCTCCTCCCTTCTGCATGCAAGTAGATGGTCGGCTGCTGGAGACTGTGCTCTGCCTTGTGATCTGCTACTGAACAGGAAGTTTAGGGAAGCCGAGCTGAGTTGGAGCTCCGTGGAAACATGATCACTGTATGTGCTTGGACAAAGTCAGAGTCAAGTTTTTTTTCACAGGTTCCTATTAGAGAGATGTCCTTTAACTTCTAACCCTGTAGACACAACAGGAAGTGAGAGCAAAGGGAGTTAATTCCCCTGTTAGGCATAGTTGTCACCACAACAAGCATCCCAGTTACAAGATTCCCCCTCCAATCCTTTTGGATTTTTGCACAATGGTCACTAGGACAAAATGAGAAAGTAATTCTCCCAAGTGAGGAAACAGGACTTCAACAAGGCTGTTGTGCTGACTTCTGTCACTCAATCATGTGCAAACAAATATACTTTTTCTTCCTTGCATGTGATTGGCTATTATTTGCAAAGTGAACAGCCTACTTGCCTTTAGTAAACCAAGCCCTTCAAACCAGAACACAGGAGCTTCCCCCTACTTTTGGAAGCATTTATTAAAATGTTTGCTCAGTAGAATGTAGATATTGCCCACAACAACTAATCAGAGCTGTCATTTCTCTAACAAAATTAAACAGAATTCCTGATTGATTGCCAAGAACAGCTATCAACGTTATTTGTGATTTGCGCCTGCTTTTGGAAAGGCAGTGCAGCTCTCCTTTTTTTTCAAAGACAGGTCCACATTAAGGCGTTCAGGCCTGGCTGCCCGTCAGATTACAGAAACCTTTACATAGTGTTTGCAAACATTATAGAATTCTCAGTCATGCAGAAGCAACATTGTTATCTTAGCTCCATTTTTCTTTTGACATTGCCGCTTTATTCCTCAAGACATTTTCAATTCCCTTCCAGCTTAAAGCACTGTTACCTCTGCTGAAGTCCATTGAAGTGTGCAGCCCACAAGTGGATGGGCACCTTCGCACTCCCCTTGATTCCAAGCTTTTCCTCTGAATATTCTTTGCAGTGTGCGATTTTAACGGAACTCTCCAGCGGCCTGTCTCTTCCCAGACAATAGATTCTATTTTTAGTTTAACTCCTCTACCTAAAAGGCAGCTGAGGGCTGCATGCACATACTTTTGATTTAACAGGGAATTTGTGGCTTGTTTGAAGGTGATTTTATTGTTCTGTTTTTAGTTTTTTTTGCTTTGTTTTTTTTCAAATACTCAATCTTTATTTGTGACATTTAAAGAGAACTGCAGATTGCTACTATTGCTTTTGTTAGGATTTTCTATCATGTATGCATCTGGCATAAGGCACAGTTCTTTCAAAATGTCTATATAAAATAATGTCTGTAATATATCTGCCTCCTGTAATATTCTCCAATGCAGCACTCAGATTGAGTTGGAAAGAGAGGAGCAGAACTCAGGTCACAGTTGCTTTACACAATCTTGTCAGGCTAACATTCTGAATAGGGATGCACAGATACTTTTCGAGTACCAGTGCCGATACTTGGCATTTTCATAAGAACTACCAGGGTTGCAGCGATTGCAGCTGGGACCTTGCTCTGGTGCTCCACCACTGTCCTGAAATCATTAGTCTGTATTGTTTTAGAAAAACTGTCACTTGACAATAAACAAAAATGTATCAGTACTCGTACTTGTAAGTACTCAGCAAGTACCAGTACTCGTACTCGCAAAACTGGTATCCGTGCATCCCTTTATTTATATTTATAAAAACAAAAATCGTACAATAAAACAGAGATGTACAAATTCCTGGAGCTCCGTGTGCTCCTTACAAATGACAGCTGCCTCCTAATTTTTGAATTTTTCTCTAGTGTAGTCTTGGAGCTCAAAAGTATTGATACATGTACTCGTACTTGTACCGAGTACTGTACTCGGTATCTGTGCAACCCTAATTCTGAACATACTTAAATTGACACTAAACTCAGGAGTTACATTTAAAAATACATTCTAGTACCTTATCTATTAACAAAAATATATCTTATTTGTGTATCACTTGGCTGTAGATCCTCAAAATCATCTCTGATGTTATGCTGACACTGTCCTTCCTTCTGGAGGGGGGCTACTTTTGTTCCTCATGGTCCCTGTGTGTGTTGAAAAGAAGCCACTGCTCCAAGCTCACTCCTGTGAGCTCCGTTCTTATTTCTTTGTTCTCTATTGATATCCAAACCGCTAGCCCCAGCACGCCTGTACAGGTGCCAACATCAGCTAGCCGGCTACAGTGGAAGCACCCATGCGTGCACGCTCACAGCCATGCCCGCACCTAGCTCTACGCATCCATGGACACACACAGCATCTGACTGGCCATGCCTCCACCCTTGCAGTCACAGTTCGACTGATTGCAGGAGGAGCCTGTGGCTCCTCTGACTTCAGTACCGTCCCCCATAACCAGGAAGTTTTGGGAACCCCGAGCATCTTCTCAGTCACGGCAGTGGATACAAGCAACCGAAGGTAAGTGTGGAGGGGATGGGGGTGTTAGAAAAGTGTTGGGTATTTTTGCCCTAATGCAGTCTTTAGTACTTTAATATATTAGTTTGTGAACTTTTAAAAAATGGAAATGTAAAAGAAAATGTACCAAAGACTATTAGAATTTCCTTTAGAAAGACATTTTCACCTTAAGGTAAAACCTCCCTAGCCCTAAACTAAATCCCCACCCCCCCCTCCATCTGACCTAGGTGCTCACTTACATTATTCTATGATGGTGGTGGCCACCTGCATTGTTTATATCCTGGCCGGTACCGTTGTCCACAACCATAGGGGTAAATCACAATCAAGTCTTTGGGTTATCACTCTGCGGGTACAGGCTGTGTAAACAACGAGCGCTGTAAACAATGTTGGATTCTGCCGCCATCAGAGGAGGAAGTAAGGCCCTGGGGACAAGGGGCTCAGCTTAGGATAGGTTAGCGGGCAAGGGAAGGTAGCTGGGGAGTTACTTAAAGGTAAACTTGTCCTTTAAATGTCTGCAGTCCTTTCATTATAGAAGTTTTCACAGTCTAAAAATCTTAGCATTGTGAATCTTAGATGACGTTATTTCAAATTAAACAAACACAGCAAGCATTGTACATGTTGGCCAAGCTGTCATTTGAACGTCTGTGAAGTTTGGCCATGACTTCTGGTAGCACAGAAGAAGCCTAGTATGTTCGTGGATTCACACTGGTTTGTCTGTCTGAATTTCGCTGGTGATGCCGGTTCATCTGTCATTGTCTGTGGCTTTTCAGTTTCAGCCTTGTTCTTTGCCACTCACTGTTGCCTGGCAACATTAATCAGCCCATGAGAGTTTTGGCATAATATATCCACTAAATAAATACATATTAAGCAAATAAAGTGGATTCACTTGGATTCAATGGGGTCTATTCACTAAGCTGCCGAGGGCAGCCGAGTGAATGACAGATCTGAAGTGAAGTGAGCCGAACACTGTTTGGCTATTGACTTCAGGCTGGTACGGCTGATTTCAGCCGTACATCGGCTGAAATCAGCCGTACATCGGCTTGCTTCGTGTGGCTTCAGGTCGGCCGAACATGCTCAGCATGTTCGGCC
>NW_017306635.1:780516-784971 GCF_000935625.1 Nanorana parkeri
CTGTCAGAAGCAGGCTGTCGGCCGGCCAGTGGCCGGCCGCTCGGCCAGCTTCAGCTTTCAGCACGGCTTAGCCGAGCCGATGCATATGCGTTCGGCTCGGCTGAGCCGCTCGGCCATGATCGGGAGCTGTACGGGCTATTGTACGGGCTAGCCGAAACGGGCTGTACGGGCTAGCCGAAGGATCGACTGAAGCTACGGCCAGATCCTTCGGCAGCTTCGTGAATAGACCCCAGTATGTTTACTGAACATCCATTGGAATCCTAATTGCCCTATAGTGTAATTCCAGACAACATTTTTGTTGTTTTTTTGTTGTTGTAGATAAAGTAGGGATCAGTATAACCTTTTCTCTGATTTATATTGCTGGTTGGGTCCCGTTGGGCAGATTACCCTCATATCATATTGTGGATATCAATGTCATTGCCAGAACAAGAAGTGATGGGAACCCTGGAACAGGAAAACTGATAGAGGTGCAACCCTTTCCAAAGTTGTAGAGTTTGCCCCCTCACCTGTCCAACTTTTTTACTAAGGGAAAAACTGAAGGGATATTTCCTAGATGGGGCTGCAGACAATAATCAAAACATGCCTTTTACATTTCATCCAAAACTTTAAAAGGTCTTGGCTAGAGTTTCACTTGAATATCTTTTTCACTTACATGTAAATAGTAAATAGTACTAATTTGTTGTAAGTATTTAGTTCTTTGTCATCCTCTAAACTCTGTTACTTTTTTAGCACTATTTGGGAACCCTTCCCGGGCACGTAGTTAAGAAATATGTCCTCTCAGTTTACGCACAGTGACATTCTAAATGTTCCAGACCCACCTACTTTATAATAAATGTCCTAGGTGCATTCTGCTCAGGGTGTAGTTCTTGTCATTGGATGATATGAATGATGGGTGCAAGTCACTTTGAGTAGATTTTTAAGAGATTTTATTAGCACATGCATGAGGAATAAGGAAGGAGGGTGGAGGTAGCACGGGATACCTGTAGGTTTACATCAAAACACAGTCCTTTGGTCTTCTACATAATCTTCTATCTTTCTGGATCCCTCCCTCACACAGGGATTTACTGGCTGGATAGCTTCCCATCTTGATTGGAAGAGCCCTGCCTACAGGCTTGGAACAGCTTGATCTCTGATAGTTACTGTATTCCATGACCTGGCAATTGTTTTTTGGTAGGCAGTCAATAATAAGAAAAAATAAAGTTGTTCCCTGTCTAGGCCTATGATCTAGGGCAGGGGTGCCCATTAGGTAAATTGTGATCAACCAGTAGCTCTCGAAGCTGATGCTGGTAGATCACGAAGGGTGTGAATGGCGGCCCCTTTATTCCATTTTGGTATATTTATTTAGCTGTGCACACATGATTACCTATTAGCGTGAGTCTGCTGAGCCAAGCTCGCCGACACTTTTCTGGTAGGTACTGGTGGTTGAAGTGCTATGTATTACATCAAAGAATATTAGTTTACACAGCCTGTTGCACTACACGGTTTGCAAAATACAGCAAGGTGAGCCAGGAGAGAGAGCGGGAGAGACAGACAAGAGAGAGAGGAAAGACAGCCAGGAAAGACAGAGTGGAGAGACAGCCAGGAGAGAGAGCCAGGAGAGACAGCCAAGAGAGCGAAGAGAGACAGCCAGGAGAGAAAACGAGGAATGACAGCCAGGAGAGAGAGAGCGAGCAAAGACAGCTAGGAGAGAGGAGAGACAGCCAGGAGGATGAACAAGGAGAGACAGCCAAGAGAGCGAAGAGAGACAGCCAGGAGAGGAAATGAGGAATGACAGCCAGGAGAGAGAGAGCAAGGAAAGACAGCTAGGAGAGAGGAGAGACAGCCATGAGGATGAACAAGGAGAGACAGACAGGAAAGAGAGCGAGGGAGGTTTTTTTTTGTTGGTAGATCTCATGTAGCTCGTCATTTGAAAAGTAGATCTCAACACAAAAATTGTGGGCACCCCTGATCTAGGGTGTATTTTCCATAACTTTTCAGACTCATACCTAAAACACATAAGACCATCTGTAATCTCTAGTCGTTTTTTCTAATAACAAAAACAAAACTGTGATGTAGGGTTTAAACCTGAAAAAGAAGAAGTTAGGAGTTATTTATGTACATAGCTTGTCAAGAACTTCAAAACCAACAACTTGTGAGCTTTGTAATGAATAAAATTAATGACATTCATGTTCAAGAGAAGACAGTGGAACTATCGTCCATCACCATGGCACAGCTCAGTTAGATATTAGCTGTATTAAGTACCCTAGAGTTCTTCAACAAAGAAAATGGTTTTGAAGGAAGCCTTACTGGAATAAGTATAATCAGTTGAACATTAAGGGAAAATGGAGCTTAAAAATGGAAGATATCATCCGCCTGTAGAACATACGCTTGGCTGCTCCCTGATGCAGCCAGGCATGGAATGAGGCCTTTGTAGAACCTGTTCTGTTCTGTAAAATAACTTGATATGGAAAATGTTATTTTGTAATGCAAAGGAAATTATTGGGGAGAAAAAAGGAGTACATTTCTAGGGAACCAACTCAGATAGATTTCTTGAATTTAACAAAGAGGACATCTGTACACAGTGTTAAGATTATATTTTTAATGATACTATATACGATAAAGTTCATGGACGCAGTATTAAACTACACACCACTATCCCATGTTATGCCACATTATGCTCACATAATATTAATTCCAGTGCTTGTTCCAGATTGCCCAATCTCAGATTTAATTCTGCTTAACCTCTTAAGTCACAACTTTGCCTCCTGACTTTAAAGGAGCAATTAAGAATGGGGTTTTAAGTAGAGGTGCAACGAAATGAAAATTTTAAAACCGAAAGGAAAAAAAAATGTCAGGCCGAAACCGAAAATGTTTTTTTTCTAATTTTTAAAAATATTTTATTTTTTTACAAACTTTTAATTTTTTTTATATTTTTATTTATTTATTTTTATTTAATTTTTCTATTTTAAAAGGGAAATATCATGGATCTGTTTAGACCAATAATATTTCCCCGAAGCACCTAAAAGTAAAGTAAAGTAAAAAATAAAAATATTTTATTTTTGTATTTTTTACTTTACCTTTAGGTGCTTTGGATAAATATTATTGGTCTAAACAGATCCATGATATTTCCCTTTTAAAATAGAAAAAAAGAGAATACAGAATCCATAATCTCTTTTTCTGCAGCCCCTGTTATAAATGAACAGGCGTCCTCTATACTGAGTGTTCCTGTTCATTCATAACATGTGGACATAGTGTGTTTTCTATAACCACAAACATGAATGAACAGGAGGTGATGTAGATCCCATTCATTCATAATTGAGGATATAGTAACCATACTCTGTCCTCAATTATGTACATACACTCAGCGATCACTGATCACTGAGTGTTTGGACCACTCTCCTTCCTGACAGCTGTCACAGGAGGCTGAGCAAGCGGTGCGGGAGGAGACAGCACGGGCTGTCTCCGCCCACACACCGCTCTGCCGATCTGTGACAGGAAGCTGTGCGGTGCAGCGCTCTCCTCCCGCAATTTATCTCCCCCCCCACTGGGTCACAAAGCAGCACCCAGTGGGAAGGAGAGAAAGGAGGGATACGCCGCTATATCGGCAGAAAAATGTCACTTTTGGCATTTAGCCAAAAGTTAAATTTTTGGCCGATATGTTTTGGCGGCCGATATATCGGTGCATCCCTAGTTTTAGGTGCTGTGTTTTGTGTCATTATGGCAGAAAGCAGACACAATGGAGAAACAGATAAGATATCATAGAAAAGAGACCAACTGGCAACCTCCTAGTCCTAAATATCACCTCGTTTAGGAACCTAGCATATTCAATAGGGATTCATTTATGGCAAATAGATAAAAGCAGCACTGCGGGCTCAATTTACTAAACATTATTGCATGAGATAATATGGTCATGTGACCTTTTTCAGTGAATGCAAGGAGAACACACAAAACAAGCGCCACTCCTCCATGGCTCAGGGAGTTCAGCTATGAGGAAATATTAACTGACCTGAATTTGTTCTCTCTGGAGAAGAGGCGATTAAGGGGGGACATGATCGCCATGTATAAATACATAAATGGCCCATATAGTGAGCTTGGTGCCAAAGGGGGCACTCTTTGTGTCTGTAGGAAAAGAGGTTTACCCTTTGCATACGGAAAGGATTCTTCACAGTTAGAGCTGTGAAAATGTGGAATAGACTCCCCCAGGAGCTAGTTCTAGCAAGCTCAGTTAACCTCTTGCCGTCCGCCCGTTAAGAAAAAACGGACGGACGGCAGTCTCGCATCAGCGGGTTGCTGTCGCCAGACGGCATTTTTTTCCTGCTCGCTCGCGCCCCCTAGCGCGTGCGCATGGGCAGGAAAGACCCGCTCGTTACTACAGCCGTTAACGGCTGTTTCACATACAACCGATCAGCGGCTCTATAGCCACCGATCGGTTGTATGGCGTGAATTTCGGAGCGCCCCCCCCCCCCCCCCACCAAC
>NW_017306635.1:785002-790046 GCF_000935625.1 Nanorana parkeri
GAATAAATACCACCAAAAGAAAGCTCTATCTGTCCCCAAAAAAGGGTATAAAATTCATTTCAGTACAGCGCTGCATGACGGAATAAATGTCAGTCAAAGTACCACAGCGCTGAATACTGAAAAATGGCCTGGATGGGAAGGGGGTTTAACACCCCGGATGTCAACTGGTTAATTGTTTTTAAAAAATCTGGACGTATTCCTAAATGCACAGAATATTACTGGATATTGAATTATTATAGGTATGTTAAGCACCTGAGATTGTTGATCCAGGGAATATCCGATTGCCTTATGTGATCAGGAAGGAATTTGTTTTTTCCCCTGTTGGAGCAAATTGAACCATGCTTTATATGGGGGTAGGGGGTTGCCTTCCTCTGGATCAACATTGGGTAATTGTGGGCATAGTGTTCTGTTTTTTTTTTTCTCGTTTCTTATCTCTAAAGGTTGAACTTGATGGACATGTGTCTTTTTTCAACCTGACTAACAATGTAACTATGTATTTTTTTTGTTTATTACGTTATTACTTTATTACATAATATAACTCAATTTGTTAGTAAATAAGTTATGTGAATAATTATATTAGATATAATATAAATTAGATGAATATTGCAAAACTGTAAAGAAAACAGATAAATATTGCATGAAAAACATAAGTCAATTCACCCAAAAAAAGGATGTGGCAGTTGTTATTTGCAAATGTCAGCCTGTGGCAATATACAAGTGTTCATAACCACCAATTTGAGGCAATGGAAGTATTCAAGAACACATTACTGGAATATAAATTCATCCATAGGTGAATACAGAGAAGAATGTCATCCTCAAGGCATGATTAGGACCAAATAAAAAGTGTTTTTTACACCTTGGCTGGTTTTTTAATGTCATGGGTTCAATTGACTGCACCCATGAGCTTTTTTTTTCACTGAAAATGACCCAAAAGGTTTAAAAAATAAAGCCTAAATGATTAGATAAATACTGCATGTGTTAAAGTGATATCTCATTTGGTAAATACCGTATTTTTCGCTCCATAAGATGCACCTGACAATAAGACGCACCTAGGGAGGGTAGGGTTCTGTGTAGTTCCTGACAGCTGAGATAGGTGGCGCTGTGATTACAGCGCCACAGTCTCGGTGATCACACAGAGCAGACGAAGAACGGACGTTGTTCGTCTGCTCTACGGGCTCTATGGTGAGCTCCTATGCCGTGGTCCAAGGTCCCCCTGAGGAGC
Source organism: Nanorana parkeri (assembly GCF_000935625.1). Classification (NCBI taxonomy): domain Eukaryota; kingdom Metazoa; phylum Chordata; class Amphibia; order Anura; family Dicroglossidae; genus Nanorana; species Nanorana parkeri. Next base: position 786,225 of record NW_017306635.1, read on the forward strand.
GGGGGACCCTGAAAACCGCGGCGGGGGGGCTGACAGGATCGCTGCTGCTCCTTTCATACAAGTGAGGGCTAAATGTACAAAAAAACTACTCGGCCGAAACTGCATGTCCCGGGCGATAGGAATTCCACACCCGTGGGTACACTGTCAGCCCCGCCGCCTCAGCTCTCACACATTCGCTCCATAAGACGCACATACATTTTTGCCCGCCTTTTGGGGGGTAAAAAGTGCATCTTATGGAGCGCAAAATACGGTAACTCATACATTTTAGTGAATTGTATATTTAAGAGTTAAATAATAATTTAGTTATTTTGCCTAGAAACTTCATACGGTATTTAATAGACATTTGCACTGGCAAAAAAAATAATTTCGTTTATTTTCGGATTTTGCGCTATTTCGTTTTTCGGGATTCGGGTCCGAAAGTCAATTCGTTTCGGGATTCAGACGGCATTCGTTAGCGGTAGTCTGTACGAATTTTCGTTTCCGCTTCGTGTTTGTTTCGTTGCAGCAAAGAGACATTTAAACATTTTTTTAAAATATGTCACTTTGCTACAACGAAAATTTGTCCACAAACGAAAATACGTACAGACTACCGCATTTCAGATTAGCTTTCATTCGTCATTTCTGTTATTCGGTAATTCGGATACATCCGAATCTCCGAATAACGAAAATTCGTAAAAAAAAAGAATTTTTCCCAAACGAATCGCACATGTCTATATTTAATTCTTAGTGAATTGAGCCATGTAACCCATAGCTGAAACATAGATTGTTCTTTCATTTTCCCTGTGTGTGCTGTTACTAAAGGTTATCAAATTTGAGAGATTATTTAGTGTTGTGGTACCTCTATATTTTAAATACTAAGGGTTAACCACATTGTCAATTTTAATAACAGGTGTCAGAAAGTGGTGGTTCTATCAGAATTCGATACCTGTGCTGCTTGTAGACCTTCTTTGCTGCTGACAGTTTCATTGGTTGTCATGGTCAGCAGTTTCAACCGAGTTTGTTGGTTGCAAATGGCAGATGTTTTAGTTCACAAGAAGTCAAAACGAAACCCCTTGGCCCTTGAAAATCAAAGAAGAATGCAGTTGCTTGTCTTAACCTGGTACACAAGGTCAAACATGTGTTGGATTGCTGTTGGATAGCTATCTCTTTAAAGCATAGTCAACCACAAAAATAAAGCTACTGTATATAATAAGCAATATCTCACAACTGCAGCAAAACCGAGGATTGTATTAAACATCAATGTCCTTAATTTCCTTTTATACTAAGGGGCATGACTAGTAAAAAAGAGACAACTTGTTGACGTACATTGCCCTCAAGGGCCCATGGACTAATAACAGTTGTGAACACTTCTGGGGTAGGTCAACCCCACAGGGTCAGATCTGCGTGCCTTGAGTGGCTTGATGATAGCTACAGGGCTGGCATGCAGGAATACATGAAAAACTACTTTAAAATCCCATGTTAAGAAGTTTATTTTTCTCCTGCTGTAATAAAGCGATACGTTCCCCTAACCCTGCAGATGAAGGCACTTACAATATACTGTGCAAATCAAGACTCCAAGCTGTGCAATTCTGACAGAGTGAGATATGACATTCAGTCTGCTCTTCAGGCATGCATCCCGAGAGTTCAGTAGTGGCTTTTATTTCAGTTTTTTAATTTTCTGTTTCCTGTATGTAGCAAGTGCTTTACGAAGGTAAGGCTAGAATGAACATGTAACCATGAACCCTTGGGCGTTTGGCATTGGGAACTGTTTACCTGCCAAAGTTTAAGGGACACTTTGCTGCTGAAATCGTGAACTGTCCACTCTTTGGGAAAAATGTCAAATAATACCATCCCATCTTGTCATATAAACAATGTTTACACTCACTAACATTTCCAGAGACAAATGTTTGTATGGTCTTCAAAATTGAATTGTTCCTGGAACTTGAGGACATTTGGCAGCTATGCTGGCCAGCACATGGGCAGTAAGTAGCCCCTGAGTGAACTCTGTGTAGTTATTATTAATAAACTGAGAAAAAAATAATGTTGTTGCTCATAACAAATGATAAAATCTTTGATTCTATTTTTTAACTTTGTATAGAAAACCTGCCCCTTCAATATATGTTTAAAGGAAACGTTTAGTGTTGTTTTGTATATACGGTATATTTATTTTGTTCTTTGTTTAAGATTTCTAGTAGAATCACACCACCATTGCCAGCTTGCCAGGGAATACTATTTACTATTTAGTGTACACTAAATAAACTCCATTAAACAACAAATAGCTGCACTGCATACTTTACACATTTTGTTAACTACGTAACAATACAAACAAGGCAAAAATGCAATCATACCCCATCAAATCATTTAAAATCAATGCCCACAATTTGACTGTGGCTGGGTTCACACCTGGGCGTTCGAAATATGTGCGTATGACGGGCGATTTGCGATCCACGAAACGCGCGTCAAGCGTGCGTTTATGAGAGCTGCCTGGCTCTATCGTAAAGTATACGCACAGGAAATATGCCCCAAAGAAGCTCCTGTACTCGTTTGGGTGCAGGGCATCTTTCAGTGCTTTTCAACGCACTGAAATATGCCCAGGTGGGAACCATGCCCATAGGAAATAGTGGGATTTCACTTGCTGAGCGTTTTCAGCGCTTCCATCAGCGCTGAAAAACGCCCAGGTGTGAACCCAGCCTGAAAGAATGCCCTCTGAGATAACAAATTAGCTCTAGAAATGTGTCACAATATTATTATGTTATATATAGTGTACTGAAACATATACATATGTTATATATATGAATAAATAGATAATGAAATATATACATATATACTGAATGTGTATGCATATAACTTACCAGTAGGTTTTATAGGAGTATTGTCAACTATACTTTTTTATTTGCACCAATAGTTAATTTTGAGTAGTAATTCGTCACTCCAGAGAACACGTCTCCACTTTTCTAGAGTCCAGTGGCGGCATGCTTTACACCACTGCATCCAATGCTTTGCATTGCACTTGGTTATGTAAGGCTTGGATGCAGCTGCTCGCCCATGGAAACCATTCCATGAAGCTCTCTACGCACTGTTGTTGTGCCAATCTGAAGGCCACACGAACTTTGAAGGTCTGTAGCTATTGACTCTGCAGACAGTTTGCGACTTCTGCACACTGTGCGCTTCAGCATGCGCTGACCCTGCTCAGTCATTTTATGTGGCCTACCACTTTGTGGCTGAGTTGCTGTTGTTCCCAGTTGCTTCCACTTTCTTATAATACCAGTAACAGATGACCGCGGAATATTTAGTAGCAAGGAAATTTCACGGAACACCTGAATACAATGATTTGGAGGGGTGTCCCAATACCTTTGGCAATATAGGGGTCTATTCACAAAGCTGCCGAGGGCAGCCGAGTGAATGACCGATCAGAAGTGAAGTGAGCGGAACACCGTTCGGCTATTCACTTCAGGCTGGTACGGCTGATTTCAGCCGTATATCGGCTGAAATCAGCCGTACATCGGCTTGCTTCGTGTGGCTTCGGATCAGCCGAACATGCTCAGCATGTTCGGCTGACCCGAAGTGCAGAAGGAGTTCGACTCAGCCGATCCAACATCTGGATCGGCTGAGCCGAACCTCCGGCAGGCTTCACACTGCTGTTCGGGCTATTCTGAAAGATCCCGAACAGCAGTGAGAGAATAGCCGAATGCCGCCGAGCGGCATTTGGCTCGGCTGTTCTGCTCGGTCCCTCAGAGGCACCGAGCAGAACAGAAAAAGAGTGAAAAAAGTAGAAAAAAGTAAATAGAAAACGATTGTGCAGAGCTAGCAGTGACAGCTAGCTCCGCCCAATAGTTTCCTATT
>NW_017306635.1:790113-811604 GCF_000935625.1 Nanorana parkeri
TTTTTCTCCTTGGCAGCCGGGAGCAGGAGACTCCCGGGGCGCCAGGGAGAGTCAGATGCTTGGAGATCAGTGTCCCTGGTTAGCAACCAGGGACGCTGATCTCTCTGAAAGTGGCCGGAGCCAGCCGTAAGATCACGGCTGGCTCCGCCCAGCTGTCAGAAGCAGGCTGTCGGCCGGCCAATGGCCGGCCGCTCGGCCAGCTTCGTCTTTCAGCACGGCTCAGCGCTCGACTGAGCCGCTCGGCTGTGATCGGGAGCTGTACGGGCTATTGTGAATAGCCGTACAGCACCCCCTCGGTTCTCCTGAACCGAAGGGGTCCTGGTGCCGAAGCTAGCCAAAGGATCGGCCGAAGCTACGGCCAGATCCTTCGGCAGCTTTGTGAATAGACCCCATAGTGTATATATATCACCACTGGGTATTCAGGATTAGTGACCCTCGGTTCTTTTCCAGAGAGATAGGCTTTCCTAAGGTTCCAGACCCAGGGCATACAAGCAATAATGACATGTATGTGTGTATTATGACAGTCAGCTCTTTGTATTTTGTTGTACACCTTTGTCATTCTGCCATAGACAGACCCAAACCCTTGCTATATGCAACCTAGGGATGTATGCCTAAAAAACTTCCTAAAAAGGTATTCTTTTGATGCATTAGGGCAACTGCAATTAGTCACTGCAATTAACATATAGATTAGGGGCTAATGGCTGTTGCCACTATTAAATTTAGTTTAAAATTAGAGTCCTATATATGTCAATCAGAATTCCATATCCCTATTTACATGAAATCATTTTAGATGGATATGCACAGGTCTGACATTATTAGAAGATTCAGAATTATTCAGATATTCTAGCAATTATAGCGATTTAGCTGTTTGAATAACCAGCTGGTAAAAATGAATGCCAAAATAAAAACCATCAGCAAGCAGACAATGGCCTCGAAATTTGAGTTGAGTGTACTTATAAAGTGTCAGCAAAATAATTATATCAGCATTAAATGCTCCCTATAAAAAAACTACCGTATGTGTGCGTTTTTTTTTTTTTAATATAAGCTTTCCAGTAAAGAGAAAATGCCTGGTGATCCTGCCAGTTAGTTTCACTTCCTGGTTCTAAGTAAATGCTCTGCAGGCTGTTTAGCCTCTGCAGTGTTGCTTTCAGGGCATGCTTGCTCCCATTTTCTATCTTTTTCAGAGCTGTGCTTGCACACAGCATACTCTGATCCCCGTTTCTCATCGCTGTCAGTCTGGATGCATGCTGCCTGCAGCAGTGGCAAGATAAGAAACAAACTATTGCACTTTATACTCGGTAGCCTGACAGTTACAATGCAAGCAATCCCGGGATTCAAAATCACACTTACTATGTCAATAATAAGCTTTATTTTGGTGCTTTGCAGAAGTCATGTTATCGCAATTGATTAAAGCAGACCTTGTGGTTAGATGCATGGTCTGCTCATATTGCCTGGACCCTCTCCCACTTTACAAATCACCTACTGTTAGTAGGTGTAAGATGTACCTGTACCTGCAATCAATCCAAATTCTGCAAGGAACCAAAGACCAGATGAACTCTACTAGAATTTTCCACTTTCCACCATTTATTTTACTGGGGCATACATCTGTTTTGTATTATGTTTTCTGTTAATATTTCCTGCACCGTTTTCCTGTCGTCTCACTAAAAGTATATCTAATATCAATCAGCTGAGTATGTGAATGCTCTAGGAAATAAGAATGACATTAAGAACTTTGCCTCAGTGAAGAAGCTACCATAGTGTAAATTATGTTACACTCCTGTCTGGACGTGGCAGCGATTAATAAGACAGCAACAGCGGATGCTGAGAATGGCGCCAGTTTCTGGTAAAACATATGGTAGTGGCTACCGTGTATGTGTAAAAAGTTAACCATTCAGTTAACCTGCCCCAGTAACAATCACACTGAGCCTGCTGGTGCTTAGATAGTTGTCCCATGAGCTGGAAAATCTCTGCACAAGGGAAAGCTAAGTGGGTAATTGTCACATCGCCCACTGGCAAGGGCCATGCAGTGTGCAGAAGAATAAAGCAATCACATGACTGAAACAATAAGATACAAAAAGGTATTTCAGCTTTTTAGATTCCTGGGTTTTATGGATGGATTGCTTACAGTTGTGTGCCCATCTTATATGCCCAGAGGGAGTATAAGTGTTTACATACACTTTAACCTGCAAACATATCAATTTAGGAAAAGACAAAAGTGCAGCAGCGGCAGTTGAAGCGTTAATCTTTGCAGTGGCTCTTGTTGCCAGCATGTGGCCGATTCGATCAGTCACTGTGGCAGGGTCATTAAGAAATGGGACTACACATATTTATAGTGACTAATGAGGGAGCCAGCCAGCTCTACTACACTGAACAGAGAATGGATGCTTACATTTTTCTCACTTCGGCAATTCATTGGAGAAAACAGGAACATTCTCTGTGCGTTTGAGTTGTTGGTGCAATTGTTGATATATGAATATAACAAATAGACCTAATTTTATTACAAGATGAAATGTGTGAATAAAGCACCACATTTTGCCCGATCAACTTTCACTTCATCACCTGCACAGCAATCACTTAAAATAAATTGTATAGTTAACTAAAATGTTTTTCACTATGACAAATAAGCCCAACTCCAGCCAAACGAGTTTTATTGGGGCACAGTGGGATAGAGGCTGCCTGTCACGTACATGATGCAGGCCGAGCGATGCGGGGGCATCCCTTACACCTCCTGTCTGTCAGAATGTTTATACTGCTCTGATCAACAGTTTCCTGTTTATGGAAAAAAATAAGGATCTGTAATTAAGGAGATTCCCAACTTATTTCCATAAATCAAAATTTACATGAGTTCTTTTTATTTGCGCTGACTAGAAGACAAGAGGAATACAAAAGTATACAAAATATATATATATTTATTAATTAAAATCAGTGCAGAATAATAATTAAATATAATAGGTGACAAACAAAGAATAAAGATCAGAAAAATTCAATTAATTTGATAACCCAGGTAATGCGTAAAATGTAATCACGGGATATTATTAAAAATATAAATGTAAGCAAATAAAATAACTTTTTAAATGTAATAGGTATCTTATCAGTATCTCACAGAATAAGAAAAGAAAAGGTTCAGAATTGACACGTGACTTCTCCCAGCAACAGATATTCACAAACTCAAACTTTTAACAGCGCATGGGCAAGATTTGTCCCATCATACTTAGGGTTGGCTATAAGCCAAGACTATTTTCCAAAGTAAAGACAAATTTCCACCAATTTAATTCAATATATATCAGACTAGACCATTGACTAGAAACTGAAATCAGTTTCCTGGAGATTATACAAATGTATATAACAAATGTATATATTTATCTTCCAAGTTTTAAAGACATAATTTGTACTGCAGTTAAAAATTATCTCAACTCAATCTAGATCCTACAAAAACTCAATGGTCTATCCAAATTATATATATATATATAGCTAATCAATTGCCTAATATAAGGATAGAAATGTATACTTTACCAGCAATTTAAAATTAGTTGTCTGAAAGAAGTCAGCGGTCACAGTTCAGAAACAAGGGATGATCAGGTTCTCTTTAGTTCAGTTTCCTTGGACAGCCATCCTCAGCTTCTGACCTATACCCTTAGAATGTATTTCCTTACTGCATTGTCTTTGTTGGAATTTGGATTCTCCCTCTTGGCTCCTGCTACTCCCTTTATCCCCCCTGGAAAGTGGGCTTGGTTTGGTCTTCCACGTGATTATTGACGTAACCCATGACGTCAGATATATCATTTTACCCTATACCTTTCCCTCACAATCACCACCAGGGGGCACTATTGTTCTATATAAAAGTTGGGAGCATTTCATTTAATTCTACTATTTTCTAAAGATCTTGTTGAAAGATAACCTCTGACCCAAGCTTTTGGAGAAAGCCATGAATATAAAAAAAAATTCAATAACTGATAACACCCATCAGACTTGCAGTCTACTTAGAGATATACAACTTTAAGAAAATCTACCAAGGCACTTAAAAATCCTTTTCCAAATACTTTAAAAGTGAGGTAATTAGTTTCAAGACCCATTGGTTTTTCATACATTATAAGAAAAGAAAATGTGCATTGTCATGTACCACCTAATTCTTTGCACTTACAATATAAAAAACCCCATATTAATAATACACACTAATATATTTCAATGGGTACACTCAAACAATATATAATGAATATAGTTTGGTTATTATAAAAGTACATGTATAAAATGTTACTAGCAATTAGTCAATAACATAAGCATATAGATGCTGCATATAATCTAATAATATAATAACATTATTACTAATTATTATCACTACAATGAATAGTAAGGTTTCATAAGCAACTTTTAAATAAGCCCCATCTTCTATTCATTGAGCGAGGAAAAAAAAAATCTTTAAAACTTTCTGGTCTCTTGTCCATTGTACTCAATGAAAGTCATCAATCTTGACCTACATAGGCTGGCACCATCCTTAACTGATGTGCGTCTGAGACCCCCACAATTTACAACCTGAGAATGTTTATACTAACATTCCTAACTCTGCTGTGAGAGTCTACGCCTCAGAAAGAATAAACTCGCATTGACCTTCTATCACGCAGACAAAATGGCTACCAGTATGCCCATATACAAAGCTATAAAATAATATGTATAGGCCTTTGAAATTGATTCCTTTCTGCCCAATAGTTCTGACATGTCCAGCAATCTCTGCAGTTGAGACATGGTTAGCTGGAACTTGGAAAGCACAAGTGTCTATATTTTGGTCATATGCAGCAGGGTCAAAAGCAAGCCGATGGACAATCGCAGTTACACAGGGAGTAAGCCAGGGATGAGGTCATGGAGCAAGCCAAGGACAAGCACAGCTGAGCAGAAAAGGTACAAAGCAGCAACCAGGAAGCGTAGTCAGGATATAAAGCCGAAGTCAGAAGCCAGGGAATGAAGATATTGGAGAGTTAAAACAAGCCATGTCAAATCACCAGAGAATCGCACAGATCGGGTCACAGGAAGCAGAGGCTGACAACCACTCAGCAACTTCCCTTGGCAAAACTCTGGTTTAAATAAGCAGTCCATGTCTAATTAAGCTCATACACCTGTGCATTAACCATGTAATCCAAGGCCCAAACGTATAGGCCGATCAAAGTGAGCAACATCTATGTGCATTTGTCCTGGCATAGGTGCTTGTTTTTGTTGTGCACTGTTTTTGTTGAAAAAGATCTCCTCTCACTTTCTGTCTGAGTAACTCCTGCTTACACCCTGACACCCTGCTTACACCCTGTCACTAGAACAGGAAGCTAGGGGAATTTTACCTAATGTGGACATAAACAGCATGTTCAAACCCTTCCCACCCTGCTAAAACATGTGTTTTATTGATGTCTGTATGCCATTAGAAACATTTTCCTCCATACCCTGTCCTAGTGAGAAGGGGAACTGGGCAATCTTCTCCAAAAATGTGCTATAAATAAATATACAAGCAGTTATTTCTAAATAGTTATGAATTCTGCTTAACAATCATAAGGAAATCATGCAGAACTAATAATTCTAACCAACGTTATTGTTAAAAGGCCACATTTATAATTCCTATTGCCGCACTGGCATTAGAAACCTTGGCTGTTTGCCCTCGAGGCAGTCATAAATGGTTGAATTTTCATATTGATGTTCCCATTTTGAGCATTCCTTGAGGCCTTAAAGAGGAACTCCATCCCTCTGATTTAATTTTCTTTCATCATTCTTACCTTTTTCGCTGGGTAATCCACAATAAATATACTCATACTCCCAGCAAATCCAGCATTATTCTGATGTGATCTGCCACTCTATGCTCCACACCATGTGCTGCGCCACCATCTTCACTTTCTACATCATTGGGAGCCGGCTCACTCTTCTGGGTTCTTGCATCTGACCCTGCCCTGATGGCATGATGCCATGTCCTTCTTTCTTAAGCCATTGTATCGAATCTGCTGCCTCCTGGGATATCTGATGTGTTTATCCCAGGAGGCTGAAGGATCAGGTCAACGTCATTCTCGCTAAGCCACAAATGGCAGGAGGAGGGGTGAATTGTTAAGAAAAAAAAGTAAACACGAAAAAATTGTTGGAATTTTTTATATTAAAGAAATGATCAAGAAAAGTATTTTGTGTGAAGGTCTGCTTTAATAATCTCTATAGGGACAATAATGCACACTACAGCTCTCTAGGCATACAGAGATTTTCCAGGTGGTTGGGAAATCACCATGATAGTGGACACTGATCTTTTGCTATTTACTTGTAAACAGGGACAGGCAGTATTACTATGTACATGTCAGTGTCATATATCGACAGGTATCATAATAGTACCAGCACACCAGTGACTTAAGGGCAGGAAGATGCTCCTTCACCTATTGTTCTGGAGGAGACATCTGCTTGCCAAAGGCCAACATCAGTCTGCTTTCTCTTTATTTTTACTTCCACACTTTCTGACCTTAGCTGTACAAGCCTTGTCCACAATAATGTCATGAAATGTCATAACCTTGGTGTCTTTTACCTGTGCTTCAATGTTATCACACCCCTGAAGGGTAGGAGGGAAGGGATAATGAATTTCCTACCCAACTATGAAGCGGTGGAGCTTTGCACAATAGTGAGCTCTGAAGGCAAACTCACTAAGGTCCACAGCACACAAAAACCAATAAATACATTTTTCATAGCAGATTCCAGCATTGCGTGCACTCATTGTACATGTATGAGTGTTAAGATTAGTACTTCTTACCAGTGTGGGTAGATCACAAGTCCTGGAGGCATATGAAATAAGAGAGGGCAGAGCAGTCCAGACACACATTTGTAGCAAACGTTGGGGGACAAGAACACAGAAGTATGCCCACTGGCAGATGTCCATGTCTCTTTACCCACATTAACTTATTAAACACGTAACACAAAAGTCTTCCATTGCATGGGTACCACAAGCACAAAACAAAAACTTTTCAGCTTCTTCAATACCTCTCCAAGCACACAAACATCCACCTTTTTAGCAACCTGGGATTTCAGCCACATGCAAAAGTGGAATGGTGGCCATGAAACCCACACATCCTTTCCTGTACTATACTCCAAAGCCATACAAAGACACATATCCTTTTCATCCATTTCCTGCTCTTTCTTCCACTGAAGACTTAGCTACAATTATTGTCACAGCCTGAGCAGCACATGCTTCTCCTTATGTCATCCCTGCGGTTTACTGTGTACACATATGCCCTACTAAAATAGCATACTACACATTTATGACGTGAATTGTGTTACAGTTATATAGTTCCTTTTACTTTCCCTATGTCTGCATTGGGTGCCACCATATAAATAGATGGTTTATTAAAATGTACAGCATCTAAACTTAAGAACAAAAATGTAATACAATAATAATAATAATAATAATAATAATTCAATATATTGCAGCTTATCAGTTCTTAAATTTGGATGTTGATTTAGTTTGTTTTTTGGTCCTTTTTCCTTATTTACACATTGCCATCCTGCCAGTAACACATTTCATGTCCTGGAGTGACAACACTCACTTACCATTCTGTATCTATGGAGGAGCAGTGTTGACACCCTCAGACAGGAAATGTGTTAGGACCACAGAATACCTCCCCCTCTCCTCTTTACCATACATGGAGGGTGTTCTACAGTCTTAACACACTACCTGATATATATTTTTGAGATAAGATTGCGGTGTGCAAAGCATACAGCACAACAATAGGTTTCTGGAAGGATCAATGGGTAATTTTTGCACTCATCAAAGGCAGGATCAACAAGTAATTTTTGTACCCATCAAACAGATGTAGCTAAATGCTTTCATGGTGTATTTCATGGTATAGCACCCAATGACTGAGCAGAGGGGGGCCTGAACTGGGTTATGCCTGGAAGTGGATGCACCGGCTTTGAGGAGTGGAGTATCCACTGTCAGCCAACCATAACCAATTGCAGGTCAATGATGGTGGTCTAGACAAGCCCGCCACTTGGTCCGTGTCCGGACTGCAGATACCTGGTTTACAGCCACAAAGCATGTTTACTATGCTTTCTGGTGCTGGAGAGATTTCCCAAACGACGGAATCACGAGTGCACACATACATGTTTAGTGTAATAGCTCTTATTCTGGCTTTTGATACCCAAGAAATTAAGCAAATTTGTAACATATTTCTTTCTGAATGGTATGTGTAACAAGAACTATTACTATGTAATAAAGAACTATGCATTTCAATTCTGCCGGTTGCTCAGCCAGCAATATTAAAGGTTTTTCCTTCTTTTTTTTTTGAACGGTCTAGTGATTGTAAATAGTCTTAGTCCTTTCCTACAAATAACATTAAAAATAATGCTTTCGCTGTCATTTTTACGCACAAAGGTGTAATTAACAATCATTCTGAAAGTATTAACTCATGTCTTTGAGAGCTGCATTCGAAAATAATTGATTTTCAACTGCAGATTCGACTTTACCATTTAGAGAAAGCTGCCAACGCTTAGCAAATGTCATTTTTTATTTTTAACAAAGTGGTTTGTGCACAGTTCAATTCAACACAAGAAAAAAAGTTTCCTAGAATTGCTACATACTGCACAATGCGGGGCGAGTACACTATGTTTCATCCAGCTTTTCAAGTACATTTTCAATTTTGGAGGAGGGTGAGATGTTACTGGTGTCTTGTAAATTTAGTCCTCAGCAGTTTTCTTTCCAACCCACTTTGCACTGTGACCGCTGTGTGATTTTGCTGGTTTAATCTGATTAGGCTTAATAAACATGTATTTGTTTTTGTTAGTTCTTTCAATGGAAAGGATTGATTGGGATTAATTGGTGGGTCCTCACATTACACAGTTTGTTAAATCTAAAGGAGATTGTAAATAGATTGTACTATGGCATTGTAATATGCACTGCCAGCCTTTACTAATGTGCATACCATGCAGATCTGTTAAGATGAACTTAACTGCTCCATCCAGCATGTAGTTTGCAGCATCAATGAATCTAATCAAGACGGAAAGTTCCCTTTAAGACAGAAGGGCCCAAGCCTGAGCTGGGTTGGGTGGCCTGATCCTTATGGCCACTAGCGATAAGCTTGAACTTAACCCAAGTCTAAACCCAAGCTCATCCCTTATGGCCACCTTTAGATATGAAGGCAGATCCATGCAGCCATGATTTACTGTAGAAGAGGCTTCCCTGTGCATGTACTCTATGTATCTTCTCGAGCTTATGACGAACTGCAGAAGAGAGTTTGCATGGTTAATTAGTGAGCTAATGCACCATTAAAGGTTTTTCTTAATACCATTGCTCATTTATTGGTGTGCCGTGTGTCACTTACTCGATTTCACATGGAGTCTGCAGGGCTATTGATTGAATTAATTAACCCCTGTGCTCCATAGAGAGCCTTGAAAGGAAGGAAGAGGTGGGTGGGGGGTATATCATAAGGAAAGTTATATTCTTTGGATTTTCTGCTGTATGATTGGGAGGGGGTAGCACTGCCAGTGTAAACAGAAGCTTGGTGTAATTTAATCCATACTGTGGGGCTGGTTATTACCTGATACTATCATCCGTTAATGGGATTTCCACCATACAAGAATTCCATTAACAGGTGATATAAGGTGATAAGCGCTATCACATTATACAGAATCTTGCCTATAGATAAGAAAAGCTTGTCCCACCCATTGTGTCCTATCCCTACCTGCTGCAAAGCTTCAGATCCTGTTTAATGCTGGCTCAGTCTCCTTCAATACCAATGTAAGCCTTCTGCTTTGCTGCTATTATACATGCTGTGCTTACAGTGAAGCATGTGTCTCACAAATACAATGTTAACAGCAAATGGAATGAATCTTTTTGTAGTGAATGTAACAAACAGAGCTGATAAGTTCTCATGAAAGCATCAATAGCTATTACAGCTGGGATGGGTTTTTCTGCTTCTTAGTTACAATGCGATCTTTACATTGAATCGTTGCAGTACATTAAAAGCAGGGATCGGAAGCTTTGTGACACAGCGTAATCACAGGCCTGTCTTCCAACTGTGCTTATTTCGGAAATTGAATAGTTATGGTACAATAGTTCAAAATGGAAGGAGGGAGGAAGCAGGATCAAGGTTGACTCTACATACTAAAGTCAATATTTGCATATGTGTTTGAGGTTTCCTGGGGTACTATAAAGATAACTAAAGGTACCTCTAAGCCAATGTTGTCCAACCTGCTCTCAAGGGCCACATACAGTACTTTGGCACTAGTTATGTGGCCTTCAGGCTCCAGCAGTCTGCAGTGGAAGTGGGCACATTGATTTGCAAATGGCAGTGATTTCTATTAGCCCCAGTACCCAACTGTCTCCTACAGTGTGTCACCAGTCTCCAGTCAAGCTTGTAGCATGTTCCTAGTCTTTGACCATCTACTTTAGTATGTCTGCACTCTCTCACAGTCCTCTCTAGTAAGAATGAGTTTCAGGTTTGGCCTAAACATGGGTTCGGCTTGACCCCATCCATTCTAGAGAGTTTGGCAAACATCCAAACAAAATAGGCTTTTTGGCCAATGCCAAACATGCTACAGGAAGTATTTATACCGCTAAAAATATGTGACAGCTTCCCTAAGGCCCCCTGGTTGCTAGGAAGCCAGCAGACACAGGTGTCCTAGCGACACCTACAATTCCCCAACTGACAACTGAATGTAAACAAATGGAACGGGTGCTGGTGACATCATTTACTTACAGGGTTATTCACAAAAGGGAGAAGACAGGAGAAGTGATCAATCTAGCCTAACATAGCTGATTTGGAAAAATTCTCCAATTCAGCTCACTTTCCATTTCAGCTATGTTGTCCTAGATTGTTCACTTCTCCTGCCTTCTCCAAACTCTTCACCCTTTTGTGAATAACCCTGTTAATATGTGCCCATGGCCATACTGGGCCAATTACACAACCCAAATATGGCCATGGCCATGGCCATATTTAGTCAATAACATCACCAACGCACACCCCCCCTCCCCCAGTTTATATTCAGCTGCCAGGCCAGGAGATGTCGATCTGTTCAAGGAGTCTGCCAGAATAGGATCATTGTGCATGGTTGGTGTGTTTTTTGTCGTCGCTGTCACAAAGATGGACGAGAATCTGCATCTCTGAACAATGTAATCGATGACAGATGTGCAGTGACCTTTCTTAGCCTAGTTGTAACCTGTCCTGATCAGACAGGCTGCATGCTTGGATAAGGGTATGGTATGGATTTTAGGGTGATCCCCATATCGTGCTTGGCTGGCCAGGAAAGAAATCCGCAACGTTGTTTTAGGTTTTTGAATGGGGTTACCCCTTAAAGACCATGCTGGACTTTCATCTAGGATAAGGGCCTGGTATTGATCTTGGTGGGGACCCTTTCATTTTTTATTGTTTTGCTTTTTTTTTACCAAGCAGGCAGGGAAATTGAATTTACCAAAACATTTTTTCCTTTTAAATATCAGTTTTGCTATGTATACAGATATAGATTGTACTATGGGATTTTAATATGTATTGCCATCTTTAAACTGGAATTTTTATTAATGTGCATACCATGCAGATCTGTTAACGGGAGCTTGACTGCTCCATTCAGCATCTAGCTTGCGGCACCACTGAATTTGGAGGCACTGTAATCAAGATGACAAATTCCCTTTTAAGACTGAAGGGTCCAAGACTGAGTTGGGCTGGGTGACCTGTTCCATATGGCCACTAGTGATGAGCTTGAATTTGGCCCAAATCCATGCTCATCCCTAATGGCCATCTTTAGATATTGTAGAGGACGGCAAGGCTGGGTTGTTGCAGGCCAATATATTTTGCCACTCTTTGGGTTGTGTTCCCCTAAGGGCCACCAGAGGGTTAACCTTCCGACCACAGGAAGTGGTTTAAAAATTCTGCAACTCCAGAGAGGAGTGTGGGAGTTGTGATCAGCTATGGATGATGTATGAACAACCTGCTGTATTGCTGAGAACTCCCCAACTTTACAATATGAAGACAGATCCATGTCGCTGTGATGTGCCACTTCACAGGCTGCATTAGGGCATCCCCAAAGCAAATTGTTTGAAATAATTTAGCATTTTTAATGGTTGCCCTAAAATACCTGCTCCCCACTAAATTAAATGAAAGACAAAAAACATGTTTGAATTGGTAGATGTCTCCCAGGCCAGTGCCCAGCTACCCATGCACCTTTTTTTAACCAAAAGCTTGCAAATTGGCCCTGAAAATTGGTAGAATAGATTTTAAAGACTGGACTACCGTTGACGGATAACGTTCATTGGTGAACTTGCCTAGAACACTCTAGCATTAGATTTGCTTACCATTATTTGGAGCTTCCTAGTTTGTTGGGAACCACTGCTCTAGGTGCTTGTGAGGAACTCATACTGACTTTTTATTAGGAATATTTTTATTACCAGTTTCTTTGTTTTTTTATCATATCTAGTTGGTAGACAGCACTAAGTGATGGATAATCCATGAATATATATTATACAACATAATGCAAGCAAAGTTATTGTTTGTTTGATTTTCTTTCCTCAGTATTCTATCTTGTTATGCTGTCTAACATAGCAGAGAGATACAGTATGTCATTATTGGCATTTATAGCACAAAAATGAGTATTACCTTTCAAGAGACTGATATATTGAATAATAAAACAAAAATGGTGGACCCTTAATTTTCTTGCTGTCACATTCTATTGAGGAGGCACTTCAGTTACATGACAGTTAGGGGTCTGTGTCATCCAGCATGCAAGATAAGATATGCAGTATCTCACTTGCTGCACTGTCACATTCACTTTGTCATCTGCCATCGATATCCTGTACTGACCTACTTGCTGCAGACACTAGTGAAGAAAATGGGTGGCTACTTCTGCATCAAAACTGCTCTTACTTGTTCCTAAAAGTCTGCTGTGTATGACGCAGAGGTGATTTTTTTAGTAAAAGGCTCACTCGTACCTGGCCATGCAGGAAAATGCACTTCATGACAAAGGTCCATAAGAAATCAGAGAATGAGAAACGGTACTCAAAGAACTCAGCCAGGTAATAACGAGAACATTGTTCCTAATTTTTAAGGAATCCATAATGACTGGTAGAGTGCCAAGCGACTGGCAGAGGGCAAATGTGGTACCTATATTCAAAAAAGGATCAAGATGCCAACCCGGGAACTACAGACCAGTGAGTCTGACATCCATAGTATGCAAACTGCTAGATGGAATGATTAACGCCTACTTAGTGGAATTTGTTCAGGATAATGGCATAATAACTGATAACCAGCATGGATTTAGGAAGGATCGTTCTTGCCAGACCAACTTGCTAACCTTTTACGAAGGGGTAAGTAGAGATCTGTATGGAGGGAGGCCGGTGAACGTAGTGTATCTGGACTTTTCCAAAGCATTTGATACGGTGCCACATAAACACTTGTTATACAAGCTAAGGTCTATGGGCATAGATGTGTATGTGGATTGAAAACTGGCTACAGGAACGAGTATCGATTAATGGTACCTTTTCTGACTGGGCTGAGGTCATGAGGGGCGTGCCCAGAGGGTTCTGTGCTGGGCCCCATTCTTTTCAACCTGTTTACTAATGATATTGGGGAGGGAGTGAATAGCCATGTTTCAGTGTTTGCTGATGATACCAAAATTGGGAGGGTAATAGACACGGATTTAGACATTGTAACATTACAGGAGGACCTGGATAAAATAGGGGAGTGGGCAACGGTATGGCAGATGAAGTTCAATGTTCAATGTCGATAAATGCAAAGTAATGCACTTTGGAGTAAAAAATAGGCAATTGGACTATACAATTATGGGTACGCCACTGGGGAAGTCAGAAATGGAGAAAGATTTCAGGTTCATTGTAGACCACAGATTGAAGAATAGCTCGCAGTGCCAGACTGCTGTAAATAAAGCAAGTAGAGTCCTGTCTTGCATTAAGAAGGGAATGTATTGCAGGGACATGTCTATAATTTTGCCACTTTACAGATCACTGGTTCAGCCTCATCTGGAGTATGCGGCCCAGTTTTGGTCACCAATACTAAGAAAAGATGTCCTTGAGCTGGAAAAAGTCCAGCATAGGGCAACCAAACTCATCAGTTGGAGGACCTAAACTATGAAACAAGGCTGTTAAAATTAAATATGTTTTCGTTGGAAGTAAATAGATTTAGGGGGGGGGGACATGATTTTCTTGTATAAACTGTTCAATGGTGACAGCAACATTATTCACAAACTCTTCACGGTTAACCCCATAACAAAGACTAGAGGCCACCACCAAAAATTGGTGGAGAAAAAATTTCAGCACACGGGGCGCAAGGGGTTCTTCTCAGTTAGAGAGGTTAAGGTCTGGAACTCACTGCCACAGGCAGTGATTTCAGCTAAGAGTGTGGAAGCATTCAAGAAACTCTTGGACTATTTCCTTGGAGACCATAATATACAGGGGTACAGGTACTGCTAAGAGCAAAATCACACATGGACTCATACACACGCACACACCAGCTCAACCATAAATGCATACACGCAATAAGTTGGACTTGATGGACTTATGTCTTTCTTCAACCTCAAATACTATGTAACTATGTAACTATGTAACTGTGGTTCAAAGTGTTGAAAGTCATCATAATACCAGGAATTAATTAGGAATATACAAGAGTCCCCACAAGCACAGCAAATATATATGTTTTGCTAGTTTTCATCATGTTAATAGAGTGTTCAACAGAATGCACTTGCTGCATGTAGCGTGCTAATAAATCTGTCAGCTGTTTTCCTCTGTATGTCTCAGTTCTCTACACAAACCAATGGTTCTCACTGGCACACTTGTGCAACTGAAGCCAGAGCTTTCTTTTTATAGTAAAGAGGGATTAGAACACCTGTTTTATTGTTGTCTGTGTTCCCCTTAGAGAGATTCACATAATAGAGTGTTCAACAGAATGCACTTGCTGCATGTAGCGTGCTAATAAATCTGTCAGCTGTTTTCCTCTGTATGTCTCAGTTCTCTACACAAACCAATGGTTCTCACTGGCACACTTGTGCAACTGAAGCCAGAGCTTTCTTTTTATAGTAAAGAGGGATTAGAACACCTGTTTTATTGTTGTCTGTGTTCCCCTAAGAGAGATTCACTCACCCCCCAAACAGGAATAAATGGGAAATCGCCCAATGGGGACAGTAGTTCTGGTGACCCTTTTGACCACCATGACCACCAGAGATTTCCCTCTCTTTTGGTTATCTGACATGACGGGAATGGAAATCTGCCCTACTCTACACAAAACAAAAAAAAGTTTGTGCTTTGGCTCTATCTAAAGGATCATCCCTAGTGGGCACGCTGGAATGACGCAATACAGTCTTTGTCTTAAACTGTATCTTTGCCAATGGCAAGTTAACAGGATATGAACCAGATTACTGACAGGTGAAGAGAGTTGTGTAGAACTTGTACTGTTAAGTTACACAGTTGTTTTGTGTGTCCTACAAACATACTGTAGCTGCCCCACTACCTATCACTGAAGGAAAGGTTTATCCATTACCAGAAACATTGTAAGGGTCCTAAAAGTCCTGAGGCTCCTAGATTGTTATGGTGCTTGAAACACATTATGACAAAAGGTCTTTATTTGGACCCATGTCATCTCTTCTCTTTCCCTTCTCCTTGATGTGTGCTGTCTTCTCTCTCTCTCTCTCTCTCTCTCTCTCGTCCCCTTCCCTTTTACTACTGAACTTATGCAAAACTGAGACATTAGTACTCTATTCCTGGTCCAAGACTTAGGAGAAAAGGACATCCAAGAGTACCACAAAATGTGATCGTTTAAAGTGCCTGTCTTGCGCCCTAAAATATTTTACTTTGGTTCTTATTATTTTTCTGAAAAATGGTTTGATCCTAAATAGTCATCACTCTTATTTAATAGTTATCTATAGAATAATAATTGAGATAATAGGAACACATAGTGCAAAGGATACCTAGGGGACTCAGAAGAAGACCTGGGTCATATTATCTGGGCGCCAGGGTGTAGCAATGCTCCTGTCAGCAAGGGGTTCTTCTCAGTTAGAGAGGTTAAGGTCTGGAACTCAATGCCACAGGCAGTGATTTCAGCTAAGAGTGTGGAAGCATTCAAGAAACTCTTGGACTATTTCCTTGGAGACCATAATATCCAGGGGTACAGGTACTGCTAAGAGCAAAATCACACATGGACTCATACACACGCACACACCAGCTCAACCATAAATGCATACACGCAATAAGTTGGACTTGATGGACTTATGTCTTTCTTCAACCTCAAATACTATGTAACTATGTAACTATGTAACTGTGGTTCAAAGTGTTGAAAGTCATCATAATACCAGGAATTAATTAGGAATATACAAGAGTCCCCACAAGCACAGCAAATATATATGTTTTGCTAGTTTTCATCATGTTAATAGAGTGTTCAACAGAATGCACTTGCTGCATGTAGCGTGCTAATAAATCTGTCAGCTGTTTTCCTCTGTATGTCTCAGTTCTCTACACAAACCAATGGTTCTCACTGGCACACTTGTGCAACTGAAGCCAGAGCTTTCTTTTTATAGTAAAGAGGGATTAGAACACCTGTTTTATTGTTGTCTGTGTTCCCCTAAAAAAAACCCCCCCCCAAATTGATCTTGGTGACTGCTACCACTGAAAGTGAAAGAAAATCCTAAATTTTGAGTTGTTATCAGAACAGGAATAAATGGGAAATCGCCCAATGGGGACAGTAGTTCTGGTGACCCTTTTGACCACCATGACCACCAGAGATTTCCCTCTCTTTTGGTTATCTGACATGACGGGAATGGAAATCTGCCCTACTCTACACAAAACAAAAAAAAGTTTGTGCTTTGGCTCTATCTAAAGGATCATCCCTAGTGGGCACGCTGGAATGACGCAATACAGTCTTTGTCTTAAACTGTATCTTTGCCAATGGCAAGTTAACAGGATATGAACCAGATTACTGACAGGTGAAGAGAGTTGTGTAGAACTTGTACTGTTAAGTTACACAGTTGTTTTGTGTGTCCTACAAACATACTGTAGCTGCCCCACTACCTATCACTGAAGGAAAGGTTTATCCATTACCAGAAACATTGTAAGGGTCCTAAAAGTCCTGAGGCTCCTAGATTGTTATGGTGCTTGAAACACATTATGACAAAAGGTCTTTATTTGGACCCATGTCATCTCTTCTCTTTCCCTTCTCCTTGATGTGTGCTGTCTTCTCTCTCTCTCTCTCTCTCTCTCTCTCGTCCCCTTCCCTTTTACTACTGAACTTATGCAAAACTGAGACATTAGTACTCTATTCCTGGTCCAAGACTTAGGAGAAAAGGACATCCAAGAGTACCACAAAATGTGATCGTTTAAAGTGCCTGTCTTGCGCCCTAAAATATTTTACTTTGGTTCTTATTATTTTTCTGAAAAATGGTTTGATCCTAAATAGTCATCACTCTTATTTAATAGTTATCTATAGAATAATAATTGAGATAATAGGAACACATAGTGCAAAGGATACCTAGGGGACTCAGAAGAAGACCTGGGTCATATTATCTGGGCGCCAGGGTGTAGCAATGCTCCTGTCCACAGAAACCTCTTGCCTCCAAATGTATGGGATACATAGTCAGCAGTGGTGGCTTAATGAGCAACTCAGCTTCAAAATAGGCCAACTGTCCACGTTACATCCATCTTTTGTTGAGTGCTGGCCTTTCCTCATACTACCTAGTACTGGACGCACAGAGGCATAAAGGAAGAGAATGCCTTTGACTACCTGCAGATATAGTGCTGTTGGGTTTATTGCACAGTAATACAAGACTCACTCATGATTGACAACCTCCACGCTTACAGGATTTAATGTTGCGAAAAATGACTGCAGCAAATTGACACCCTGGAGGGGGAGCATGGGGAGGTAAATTCGTCCAATTCTTACACTTACAATGTCTTTCCTGTTGTTTACTCCTCAATGCTGAGTGTGTGTCTTCTTGGATTTAGAATAGCCAGGTAAAGAGCTTTAGCACATAAGCAGCATCTTTATACCATAGCAGCTCTATAAAGATAGTGTGACAGCAAATAAAACCAACATAGTCTACCTGGCCTGACATTTTTACTATTTAAGGCATAGACTTATTAAATGCCTGTCCTTCTACGAACCTCACTATAACGTTATGTCTGCTGCAAAGTGTTTTGAAATTGTTTATTGATATTGAATTATAGTTATTGCTTCTACTTGGTAGCTCCTTCAATGACATTGCTGAGTAGTACTTAATAACTAGATCCCAGTTATTGTCTTGCCCAAGCTTTAAAAGCTATACTCCAAACTATTTAAAAATTAAGTTAAATGTATTTGTTAGTGCCCAAGGCTGCAGCTTTTCATCCCTGGACTTATAATGCCTTGCAAACAAACCTGTAGAGCAATAGAGCTTATAGTCACTTTGTGATCTGGTGTGCTATGAGTACATTTGAGGTTCAGTGTTTCCAACTTTGCCAACTGTAGGTGCACAGACAGGGATATTGTAAAGAGTCATATGAATAAATTCACATGGAATGCTGCCATTTATTTGACATAAATTAAATTAGGCTATTTGCAATTATTTAATGCCAACTGCAAGGTTTCCCAAAAGCAATGTAGCAGCCTCTGACCCCTAGGAGCATGTGGGGGACTTTAGAGGCAGGGTGGGCTGACATTTCACCTCATAGATGAGTCCTTAGCCAGTTTTGGTATGTGAATGTAAAGTTGGGCATGAGTCACTTTAGGGGTTTTAAAGGATTTTATTTCTGCAGCAACTCAATGAGAGAAAGGGTAATGGGCCACAGACACCTAGGACAGTACAGACTCCAAACTCACTGACCACTTCCCAGCTTCACAGTGCAGAGGGCCTTTAAACTGATTGCAGTAACACTGTGTATTTAAGAACCTTTGCTGGTCGGCAGACATAATGCAGAATTCGTGAGGCAAGACACCAGACTTCCTGCGAGGTCCAAGCCCATCCTGGCTTTTCTGGCACCTCCAGCAGACAAAGTTCCTCCCTTGCCCTCCATCCCAAGAACAGGTTCATATCCAGACTAGGTCCCTACCTGACCACCTGCAGGCCAGGTCAAATAAGGATTCACATCATGCACCCTCCCCCAGGCAGGAGGCCCAGGGAGAATAGAGACTCTCTGAAGGTCAGCCCTGAATATTTCTGCCCTCCTCCAGAATACACCACTGGCCATGAACCTCCTAGTGATTGCCTAGGGAGATGCACCAATTCATAAATCCGCAATTTTGGATGCTCTGGTTTGTGGCAAGGTTACACCACACAGCAGGCAGCAAATAGAGCAAACAGAGAGCTTAGGGGAAACCAAATGAGCACAGAACAATCAAATTATCTATACTCAATATAGTACAGCAGAATGTAATTTAAGTAGTCCCCCCACTTAGGGAAAGGTGGCTACACAAGCATTCCAGGTGCTGATTTTTCTTGTTGCCTGAAGTTGCTAAATAAAGCCATTGGTAAAGCCAAAAGTAGATGAGCTTTTTGGGGCAGAATCGCTTATTTCTGGGCCCTTACACTTCAATAGGAGCGCTGGGAACAAAACACATAATGGTTGTTTTTTGTTTGATGTTGGACCTAACAACCATCTCCTCCTCCTCCTAGTAATTAGATGGCTAAAACAAAAACACTGATTGCTGAAACAAACCTGAATAACGCAAGAAAATCGCACAAAAACATGCCAAAAAAGCTTCAAAATTGCATAGAAATGCTCAAGTGTGAACGGCGGTTGACAGCAATGAAATGTCCTTTAAGAGGACAGATTGTCACAGTGCAATGAAGGACGGGGCACCGGAGCTTATTTCACAGCTGGTAGGAATGGTAGATATTATAAATGAATTGTTGTGTTAGCGCTACTTAATCACAACCCCAGTGAATATGAAGACTGAGCCATTGCTGCACGGTGCTGAGAACCTGCAGAATCACAGTGTGCCCTGTAAACACGCTTGATTACGTTAATGAATGAAACACCGTTTGTGTCTCAAATTAAGCATTCACCCCATTAACTCTGCCTCTGATTGTGTGAACTGAGCTCTAGCCTTGTCACTCTGGCCTGTGCTGTATGGACTGTTTCATCTGCTGCCATTAACCTACGAGGTACTTGTAATGCTAAAAATTTCCTCCCGCAATATGCAAACGGCACAGTTTTCACAACTTATTTTTAGCTGATCTGGGTAAATAAGATGTGCTAACAGCAATACTGCGGTGATAGCCAAAGCTGCCTATCAGCATTCAAGTGCTAAAAGCTGAACACCGGGCTGAGCATATATTGTCTAAATACAAGAGCCATGTGTGCTTCAATATTGGTGAGCTTTGAGTATTTCTTCCAGATCTGTGCAATAATCCATCGTAAAGCTGTGCCTCTGTACAGGAGCTTCCTGTAATAATGACCAGTCACTGCTGCTCTCTCTTTTTGTGCAGGGTAACTGGTCTTGTCTCCACTCCCTCCTGTAGTTTTCCACAGGCAGCATATAGTGGGAGGAGCTTCCTGTAATGAAGGCCAGTCACTGCTTCTCTCTTTCCTTGTGCAGGATGAGTGGTCCTGTCTCCACCCCCTCCTGTAGTTTTCTGCAGGCACCCTGTAGTGGGTCCCTCCTTTTCTCCATGCATAGGCTATGTACAGTGATAATGTCACCGGTACCTTTTCAAGCTGATAACTGGGTTTCCAAAGGCATTTGGTGCACACAACATGGATTTATATCCTTTGTGGTTATTGAGTATATTAAAATAAAAGTTTTTGATCCTGGAGTTCAGTTTTAGCCCAAGTAGGCTGATACCTTCTGATTGGTTGCTTTAATGTTGCATTTCACTGTCCTTTGCATATTATTAAATAACCCCCTTGGAGTCCATATGCTTACCTTTTCAATAAAAAGTGCATTTATCTTTTAATTCTTTGAGCTGCCAAATTGTAAATGTCAAGCTGTATCTTTTTAGAAAAGAAAGTAGCTTCCAGCTGCTCGGCCGGTATGGGAATGGGAAAGTGTTTACATCTGCTCACTCTTGAGAAGTTGCGGGTGGCATGCTGGCCATTATTCATGAGGAGCCAGCCTGACACAGTCACTGCCCCTTCTCCACCTTCCCCTCGGATCACAAAGCCACCCGTTCCCTCAGGAGTGCCAGAGATGTAAGCGCTGCTCAGGCTGCAAAACAACTTTCCTCTATGAAAGAGTACAACTTGACATTAAAGTTTGGCAGCAGATACTCTGCACATTGCAGCCTTGCATTTTGATACAAAAAAGTACACCTAGCCTGTAACTCCTTAATTACTGAAGATAAAACCATAAATGGTATCTAAGGTCAAAAACTAAAACTAAATCTGTATTTATATATTGAATTTCCAGAAGTTCTATCACAATCCTGATAACCATATGCACCTAAATGTTTGTAAACCTTCAGTAGTTCACTCAGCTCCGCCTATTCCTAGCACAAAGCTGCGTGTGTATGTATGTATGTATGTATGTATATATATATAGATATATATATATATATATATATATATATATATCTATATATATATATATATA
>NW_017306635.1:812135-826523 GCF_000935625.1 Nanorana parkeri
TGATTTCTGTAATATAAGACCTACCTAAAAAATAAGACCTAGTTCGGTGGTAGGTCTTTTTTTTTAAGCATGTAAATCTTTATTGGGTTTTACAAAGTACAACATATGATGCAACCGTTATAAGACGAAATACATCAAGCAGATTTGTACACAGACAGGTTGACAGCTGGCTCCCCAGTTATTTCCGTCTTTGAGGTAAAATATCATCAGAAACAAAAAGTCAAATCAAACAATAAAAGCAATATTCAAATATACTATGAATGTGTGATCTCAAAGTAGCAGATCACTGGTTGAAATTATATTGACAAGGTGGAAAAAAAAAAAGAGGGGGGGATAATGGAAAGAGGTATGTGTCAGTCGTATTTACATCTCTATATACCACCAACTATGTGTGTTAAATAGGTGTGGGTACTGAGGGTGGATAAGCAATGCAATCAGGACTCTGTGCAGGCCAGTCAAGTTCCTCCACCCCAAACACGCTCATCTATGTCCTTATAGACCTTGCTTTGTACACTGTTGCGCAGTCATCCACAAAGTTGGAAGCATGAAATTGTCCAAAATGTCTTGGTATGCTGATGCCTTAAGAGTTCCCTTCACTGGAACTAAGGGGGCAAGCCCAACCCCTGAAAAACAACCCCACACCATAATCCCCCCTCCACCAAACTTTACACTTGGCACAATGTAGTCAGGCAAGTACCGTTCTCCTGGCAACCACCAAACCCAGACACGTCCATTGGATTGCCAGACAGAGAAGCGTGATTGGTCACTCCAGAGAACACGTCTCCCCTTCTCTGGAGTCCAGTGGCGGCGTGCTACACCACTGCATCCGATGCTTTAACAGTTGACTGTGGAATATTTAGTAGCAAGGAAATTTCATGGATGGACTTATTGCCCAGGTGGCAACGTATCACGGTACCACGCTGGAATTCACTGAGCTCCTGAGAGCGACCCATTCTTTCACAAATGTTTGTAGAAGCAGTCTGCATGCCGAGGTGCTTGATTTTATATACCTGTGGCCATGGAGGGGATTTGAACACCTGAATCCAATGATTTGAAGGGGTGTGCCAATACTTTTGGCAATATAGTATATGTGTGACCTTGGCAGGAAGGGATTACATGGAATTACTTTTTTTCAGTAAGTTAATATGTTGAGTAGTTATTATTGTAGTTTTAGACGTAATTAGTTATAGTATGTCTGCATTTTAAAATGTTTGCCCTGCCATAGTAATATGAACAAATGCTGCGAACACAACAGCGAAGTTTCAAAGCAAGTCAGAAAATGAAAAACTTCTCCTGACTTTTTGCTGTAATACTAACCTCCAATCCTGAACTATCCATTGCAGTATCTCCTTTCCACCACAAGATGTCACCAGTGTTCTGGTTTGAATGACTGAAGAGGGGGCTAAGGGGGAAGAGGTGTGCCTGGGGGGTTGGGGACTCTAAAAACCTAGAGTTCCACTTGAAAGTGCAGTATATCTAAAGCCAGTTAAGAGTTAATATGTTAAAAATCATGTCAGTATTTTTTTCTGTGTCCCGTTCCATCTTGGTTGCCTTAGTGCATGATTTCATGTTTCAGGGTGGCGCATTTCCCTTGCAGGGTCTATGGAGCCACCCTTTCGTACACACTCCCAAGAACAGACCAACATGTGCACACTGCCTGGGCCATTGTGCACAGGACAACACATAGAAGACACTCCTCTACTCCCCCTCCTAAATAAATAATTTATATGTCTTGTATGTGTAGTCCGGGCTGGCATTGCGTGTTCACTTAACATTGAGCAAATATTATTAGGGCAGGGGCATGTATTGAGCACGTGTTGAACAAAATTTATTAGGGAAGGGGCACGCAGATACATGGGAGATGTCCCGAGATTTGAAACATGTTATGAGTGTGCGCTTCCCCATTTTGGAAGCCCAGGGAAGTGTTGCACAAAACTATATATATCACCTCCTCACACATATGCACAAAAGCAATTAAAAACGTATACAATTGTACATATATTTAAAGAAGGGATTTGTTAGCTAATGCAGTTTTCATTTATTTATTTGCAATTTTGTGCATTTTGTGTGTGTATTTTTGAAATTTAATAAAAGTGTTATACTTTCCAATTACAAGTATTGTTTAGCAGTACAGTTTCTTTTTGCATAGGGATTGCATCTGTGTTTTATATACAGGTATATTACTTGTTCCCTTCTTTTTATTGCGCACTCAGTGGTACTGTTTTTTCTGTCTTTGAGCCTCTTACAAATGCCAGGGTATGTGCTGCACTGAGAAAGGGGGTTTTATTTATAGCAGAAGAGCCTTGCAAGCCTCTTCTGTTAGAAAAAAATATATATTTTCTAGAAATTAAAATAATAAGGTCCTGCTTTAAAGTGGACATAATGATAACATTTAGGTCTAAATGGTGTTGCCTTAAAACCAATGGAACCAATGACTGGCTGTTGGGAGAAAAATAGCTATTAATAAATCTACACGTGCTACTGTGTCTGGAAGCAGGATTTTCTTTTTTAACCGAAGTGTCTTATTATATTTCCTTTATGCTGTGACCCTGAGTTGCTCTGGTGTCTTCTAGTATTCCCATCGTCAGTTCATTATTTAGCAGTACTCTAGATTGCGGCTACAGGAGAAAATGAATACTAATCATGCCTGACTATATGACGTTTATAGAGAAAAGAGTAATAATGTACTATTGTCTATACTTTCTGGATAATAAATGGCTCTATCTGCTCAGCTCTTATCCCGGGGAAAGACCACAAAACTAAAACAAACATTGTAAATTATGTGAAAGAGCCATTGTTACTTTTTCCAAGTATGAATGTATCCACAGAAGATAATTGGCACTTTTGTTACCTTACAGTGCAGTGTTTTATATAAGCGGCCATGTGATTACAAAGAGGGCAACAAAGGACAGTTGATTGTTTTCTTCCATGGGATTGTAGGATGTCAAGTGTGCTTTGAAAGAACTTGTCCACCCATATACCACTTGTATGTTAATGTGACCTTGTTACAATAATGAAAGTCTGAATAACTGATGTCCCTACAAAGAAGAATGTAAATATTTAACTCTACTAGCACCCGCGCCACTGCTCACTGTTTCCTCCTCCTCTTGCGTTACTATGTCCTGTAGTAATATAAGGGTCAGTGGTAGGAACCAATGAGTGCAGCGGAAAATGCAGGAGATTGACACTCTTGGAAGTTGAGTTTCTAAACAGACTTCAGGTGTTTACTCTTCATCAAAGCAGCATCGGCAGTGGGAGAGGTCAGAAAACACTTTCTTATTTGCATGGAGGAACCAATGAGAGTAGTGATAAAATATAAATTTGTATTTATGTGCGTTGGGAAAAGAAAATGTAGAATTCAATCTTCAGGAAATACCCAGGCAACCTAGGTTCTTTTACAGAGAGCTTAGTATTTATTGGATCCCAGAAGCAGATGAGCAGGAACAGTCCAACAGAGTAAAAATAAAATCCCTGTGATTCCCTCTCCACGTGTATTTAGACCTCAGATGACAAAGGCTCCATTAGAATACACACTCCATCCACCCAGCATATATTTCCAATCTATATATGCACCTATGTGTCTCTCTTCATGTATAACATTCCCCCTAGACACTTTTAAGCTCTGAATTCATAAACAGTTTGGTGTCATTCACTAACATTGAAGGGATTTCTGATTGGCTTGTCTAATTACCCCTTTGATGTTCCTCTATCTAGTTAACTAAACAGGTTTCTATAGATGAAAATGCTTTGCAGCTTTGTACAGGCAAGCTCACCATGACACCATTGTTATCAGTGGCCTAGCTGGTCAGGAAGTTTACCACAATAAAAACTTAGCGTAGACTAATGGTGATAAATAACATCAGCCAAAAAAACATTCCTTCAGCCATAGACATGCTTGCCCATATACTCCAAATATATCTTGCAGACATATTTCAATCATAATTGAAAACAATGAGCACAATGGGGGACACGGGATATTGACACTCCTGGAAGAGTGGAATAGAATGGAGAGCAGTGCCACGTTACATTAAAGGTCACTGTTTTTCTCCCTTACATTAGTGCTTTGCTGGAAAGGTGCCCCCCTTACATTGGTGGTCCATGGAGTGCTCCATTACATTGGTGGTCAGTGGGAGAGGTGCCCTAATACATTAATGATTCCTTGGATAATTGTCCCATTATATTAAGGGTCAATGTTAACAATGCCATTCTTAGAAACAGCTAAAAAAATTGATGTCAGGGTTCTTAGAGGGAGGAGAGGCTCCACTGGTCCCACGGCTGGCTCTGCCGAGTAACGTTGGTCCCGGAACTATGAAGGCACCATTAGGCAGGAAATTAATCTGCTACTGTTCACTGTTTAAAGAAACACATAGCAACCTCCTAATGAACCTTAGAGGTCCATGGGGCCCTGGAACAAGGCTGATCCAGGGAGTCTCAACTCTTTCCAAACTCTTCCAAAGAAAAAACATAGACCAACGCCCAAAAGAACCCTCCTCTGACCCAGAGTTACTTCTTGCAATCCAGTAAGGCTGCCCCATTTCAGACAAGGGATATCATGCACTGCATAAAACAAAAAGACAAACACGGGGCACTTTTCCTGGTGCAATAATCCTTTTTTATTTTGCCAAAAGAGATAAGTAAATAGTTATGCTCACAAAAGGAAGAAAGGTTAAAAACGTAATGAACACACGTTCCTGAATGACTTTTCTAATGTGGAAATCAGAGGAGCAGTCAGAAAGACAATCCAGAGCTCTGCTTGAACCAGCAGAGACAAGCTGACACAGCTGAACGCGTTTTCAGGGACACACCCCCTTCTTCAGAGCTCTGCTGGTTCATCCAGGAATTTGTGTTCATTACATTTTTAACCTTGCTTCCTCTTGTGAGTATAACTATTTACTTATCTCTTTTGGCAAAATAAAAAAGGATTTTTGCACCAGGAAAGGCATCCGGTGTTTGTCTTTTTGTCTTTCCAAACTCTGCTACACCTGTTTTGTGCTACCTACCCGCTTCACTCCAAAGCAGTATATGTAAAAGGACCATACCACAATGGCAGATATGAATTGTGTCAAACACTCTTGTTCTGTCCTTTCCCATTTAAGCAGCCTGTGAAGACAATCCCACTGTTGGTTTTGAATTTCTAAGTGAAAGAGAATATCATACAACTAGAACGTATAGATATCTACAGTTTATTAAGCAGATGTTCAAAGACTATACACTGAGTGGCCAGATTATTATGACCACCCCATCAGTACTTAGTTGGGCCACGAGATAACTCCATGAGATGACTTTGTTGGGCCGCCTTGTGACTCCACAAGATGTTGAAAGGTGATGCAAGGAATCTGACACTGCACTGTTGCCCTTCTGTTGTCTTGTACCAGTCTAGCCACTCTCCGTTCTGCCCTAACATTGACTAGTCGCTGACGGCCACAATTCGCACGTTCTGACCCACATTTTCGGCTGACCGTTCAGTCTTTAAACACTTTAACAACAGCTGCTCTTGAACATTTAACGAATTCTGCTGTTTTGCTGATACTCGCTCCGAGCGCCAACAATCATCCCACGTTCAAAGGCTGTTAAATCGTGTTGTTTACCCGTATCTTCAGAAAAAAATCACTTCTACTGTCGTGGTAAACAACCTGCTTCCCTATTTATAATGGTCTGGCCCGCTAGCAATTTCAGCGCGAAATTATAGCTAAGTATAGCTTATTTGACTACAAATGTCAGGTGGTCATAATAATCTGGCCACTCAGTGTATATAGGGAAAAATTAAAATGGAAAAAAAAAACCATTAACATTTTACATGTGACTGGTATTGGATGCTTCATATTAAAGTAAGGTCGCTTATCTAGAAAACTTACAGCATTCCTTAATGGATCCCATTCCAGAATATCTATGCTCTGCCCCCTCTTTGAAACCTGTAAAAAAATCTTCATTAATGTTGTTTACTAGCACCCAAAACTCTTCTGCATTAGTTTCACGGGTCTTACTAAACCATTATTAAAATATGAATATATTTCCTTTTCAGAGTGTGAGGCAGTTGCTAATTTAAAAAAATGGACAGGGATCTGTTTGGAAAAGATAAGGAAGTTGTAAAAGGAAGTATTCTAATGGTGGAATGAGGCTTAGTACCAATGGGCGACAAGGGTGAAATGTGTACAGCTTTACTGATGGCATACACACATTATGTAAACCTAGCGTGTTGTAAAACAAACATTTTAGTTTATAGAGAAGTTCCATGAGCATTTGATGCACAAGGTTATAGGCTGAGTGTGTTTTATACCAGTCATGGAATGCCAGGTGGTATTGTTTAAAGCAAACCTGTACATTGAACAATACTTAAAACTTCAATTGTTGAAGTCTGTTACTGGAAAGGCTAGTTCCCTGGCCATCATCCACTCCCTCCTGAGTGCCCGACCCAGAAGTAACATCCAGATCGGGAGATATGACTTCACTTGCTGTATGTTTGTTCTGCATCAATGACTTAAAGAAAGGGTAGGCAACCTCGGCTCTCTAGCTGTAATGAAACTACAAATCTCATGAGGCATTGCAAGACTCTGACAGCCACAGATATAATTCCCACAGACAGAGTTATGATGTAGTTTCACCACAGCTGGAGTGCCAAGATTTCCTACCCCTGACTTACACAATATCTTTATTTTGTTTTGATTAAAGTGGAGGATGATTTAAAAAAAAAGGTTTTATTTTTTGCCAACTTTGTTCCATTAAAGAGAAATATATTTACTTTCTGTCCCATAGATACACAGGAAGATAAAAGTAAACTAACTTCCCTTTTAAACAGTTGTTACCAGAATAATTGTCCCAGAATAAGTGCTGGTGACGAGGGTCACAAATTAAAAATAATGGGTAAATGCCCTATGGGCACTTCACAGGGTCTCTAACCCTTCACCATCCTACCCATAACTAAAAATAATGTTTTAGCTTTAGATACATTTTAAAGCAAACTACTTTGCCTATTGGTTAGCATACTCCTACCCCATGCCCAGCAGCACTTTTCTTTGGCTTAGTGTCAAAGACTAAGGAAATAACATGGTTCTTCGGTGTATGGAAGGACATGTGACTCACTCATATGCTGAGCCAATCAATCCTATCAAACAGGAAGTCTATATCCGTGTTTTACTCATAATCTTGTAGCTTACATAGAGCTTTCCTTTCACTCCCATTGGAGAAACAGAGAAGCAAGAGAAAGGTAAGTCTGTGGAAGTCTGCAATAAAGTGAACCTCATGTTTGCCCTGCATTGGGAAAGCAAAAAAAAAGATTTTGAATCACTTCAAAATCTTGAAATTAGGGATCAGTTTTGACAGGCAAGCTTTTAGAAAGGCAGTCAGCATATGGGTATCCTTTAAGAAAGCAGGTACATCATGCCTTACAGAACATATATTTCTCTTCTATTGTGTGCAACCTATAGTTGACTTATTAAGAAATAAAGAAATCTACCACAGCCCTGGATCATTGCAAATTCAAGAGGTTTTATTGAATGATTTAAAATGGCACGTAATAAAAGTGATGGGGTCTGACTTGTTCTTGTTTCATACATATTGTGTAGGTGTGTTTGTAAATGGGATTATAGAGCTTAAAGTGACATTAAACCCTCAGATTTTTTAACATAAACCAATACTGTAATGTGTGCCTTACTGTAATACATGGTAGTTTCCCTTCTCTTTGCTGCTCTTCCTTTTAAATCCTCATGTCTTCTCATGCTTGGGGAGAACTTCCCTTTGCAGCTGAGGGCATCTTCCTGTAGTGCTGGCTCAGGTTACAGCCTATACACAGACACCATGTAGCCATTCCAGAGACAAGGCAGTCTGCTGCAAAACAGAAGTTCTGCCCAGCATGAGAACAGATACAGATTTAAAAGGAAGAGCAGCAAAGAGAAGGGAAACAACCATGGATTACAGTAAGGTACACATTACAGTATTGTTTTATGTTAAACAATCTGAAGGTTTAATATCACTTTAATGATACCTGAATACAAAACATGACACAATATGATTCTTGTATGTGCTTCCAGTAATTCTATGGAGGGTTCCTGCTTTCTACCTGCCTAAGCTGTGTAATTGGTTAATGAGAAGAAATGAGGGAAAATACCGGATAATTAGCTCAATTCTAGCATACTATTCCTATTTTAGAGTTAATTACCCTGGATTATTTTTGAAATTATGTAACTGGTGCACCCAACATGGCATATTCAGCCGTTTAATATGTGTCCATAATTTCTATGATGCCAAACAGCAAGTTATCACTTTTTCTTGTCAGAGTATTTCATCGGCTTCTATAAATAAAAATAAATACAAAAATGAAATGTTTATCTTTTTATTTATTTTTTATTGCGGTTTTCATTTAAGTAATTCATAAAATTCTTTATTTCCTAACATTTGAAATACTGTTTTAATTTGCTTTACAATGTTTTGCTCCTGTTTACATGTGACAGATTCACTTTAAAGGACCAGTCCTGTGGTGGTCTGAAGTATTCACTGCCTTGTTAGATCTCCAGGGAACACCACTAGTGAAGTTTCTATTCCACCGATATGTCAAGGGCAATATAAGGTGCTGTAACCGACTTACCCATCCTCGGTCCAGCGCTGCCTGGCGGGGCCGAGCAAGGCCAGCTCGGCAGCCAGCTCCTCCCCTTCAGGGCCGTCCAGGACACCAACTAGCTCCGCCTCCTCAGGGCCGTCCAAGACGGCAGCCAGCTCCTCCCCTTCAGGGCCGTCCAGGACGGCAACTAGCTCCACCTCTTCAGGGCCGCCCAAGACGGCATCCAGCTCCACCCCTTCAGCTACGTCATGGACGGGACCCAGCTCCTCCCCTTGGTGCTCGGCGAGGAGGGATTTAAGGGAGCAAGATTGTTTGTTCAGCGTCCGACCGTTGTGAACGGTGCACGCTGAACAAAGACCAGGAGAGACCGCTACAGCCATTGCACCTAAAGGACCCACCAAAGACTCCCCAAAAGCGC
This sequence comes from Nanorana parkeri, assembly GCF_000935625.1. Classification (NCBI taxonomy): domain Eukaryota; kingdom Metazoa; phylum Chordata; class Amphibia; order Anura; family Dicroglossidae; genus Nanorana; species Nanorana parkeri. Next base: position 821,108 of record NW_017306635.1, read on the forward strand.
AAGTAGTTTATGACTTTTCAACATATATCTGGATGACTTGCTGACATTGCTCAGAACACTAAGCCTGGAGTACACTGAACTGCTTTATGTGTGTCACAGAGCTTGTGGACTTCAGATCTCTAGGGGAGAGCTATCACAGCCTGTGTCTCTATTCACTTAAGCTACAGCTGACTGTTAACCAATTAACTGCTGATATCATTGCTGGAACTATAGCTATGTACTGTTACTGCTGATCCTTGAAGGGGAAGTTACTCTACACTGCTAGGAAGTATTGCCTAACAATTGCTGGGACTTCATTCAGCCAATACCTTGAACTAAACCCCTGAGTTACTTAGAACCGCTGTAGTTAAGCTGTGTGTACTGTGTGTTGCATTCTCATAAGGCCCTGCAAGCCTGCTGCGCTGTGGTTGCAGGTGTGTTGAGGGGGATTCGCAGCACAGGGCCCACCTTAACTTATGCGGGAATAAGTGGAGACGCATATTGTATACACTCTCTTTCACTCATCTGTTCGTATCACACTCATAGGTTACAACGTAACAGGGAATGATGTATACTGATTCCAAAACCTCCATCAACCACTAGAGGGAGTGTGAAGGAAGGAATCATAACTGACCCCCGTCATCTAACTAGTGCACTCCGCAGTTGAGAGTCCAGTCATAACCCCGAGGGTCATTACAGGTGCTCTCGCTATCACTGTTGAATTCCCTATCTAGTTTTTGAGGGATTCAGCACAGGGAGTTGAATCGTCCCTGGTTATCTTTGCAAAACCTTTGGCATGAAATGTTGCTGGGAACTCTAACTGTGACATTCCACTGCTGGTGTTCTCAGTAAATATAAAGAAGCCAACTTTAGAATGTGATCTGCTTTGAGGGTGCCTTAAATTACTGATGAACCACTGAATCTTAAATACGTGTTGGGTTTATTTACAAATAGGGATATACATACATTATAATTACAATTAAGGGAATTGGAGGGGGTCAGTAGGGAAAGGAATTGAGGTTAGGATCCTTCAGCTAGTCACACCATTCACACATGCCATGAGTTTTTCTCAGTGCTCAGAACATTCCTCTCCAGCAGGCCTCAACGAATCACATTCTTGATTGTAGAGTCCAGAAAGACTTGTCTTGTCCAAGAGGTCACCAAGGTTACCATTGTTCGTGCTTGTGAGCTAGGTTTGTGCAGATGATCACACAGGAAGAAGGTTCCATCATATGCCCCTGCCCCCATCCCAACATGTATGCTGCCTTGCTGACACAGGTGTGGCCAGTAAATACCAGCAGGGTCGTGCTTGCCCCAGGAGATGACAGTTTGGCAGATCTTCATACATCAGTGTCCAGCCCCAAGAACCCTTTGATGGTCCTCATTTGCGTATCTCACACCCACGTGCTGATTCAGTTCAGGATATCAAGGAACACCTTTGCATCAAAGCTGTATCATAGATGTCAATTTTTATTGGTTCCAACACCAACAGGATACAAACTGTATATAAGAAGCTGAAATCGATTTTGGGTTGAACTATAGATGTAATAAATGTGCGAGATTAGACAGCTTTTCCTAGAACATATATCTGATTCATTTTGATTTTTTTTTCTCTCTGTACAGATTCCCCGGCAGATAAAGACTCTACCATTCTATACCTATGACCAGCCAATGGTCGGATATTGCCAGACCCACAAGACCCTCCTTGTAAATAAGGGCTATGATGGGACATCTCAAGAGCAAAGAGAAGCCACCAACCTAGAGCTTAGTAGGGACCAGAGCTACATCTCGACAATAGCTTGCTCAGCAGCACCTGCCATATACATTGAAAGGATACCAAACCAATAACATCTGGAGTCTTGGATTGTGACATTTGGAAGAAGTGCATAGAGGACCTATACAGATCAAAGCTGATAGGAGCACCTTGTAAATGCTATGTGCTCTTACAATAAACAAGAGAAAAAAAAAAATAATAATACACTAAGCTAAACAGCTTGAGCATGGGACCCATTTCAGCCTTCAGGGCCATGGAACTTGAAACGATGATGTGAGAAAAGCAAGGGGTTTATCTTGGCTTTAAAGGATTATGCAAACCCCACTGGTGTATAAAAAGAAAAAAAAAGTAAATTTAAATAAAATAGAACCTAAAACTGGATCCACCTAAGGGATTTCTTAACTAGTTTTGGATCCATTCCAGCTGCAAACGGGAGTTTAATCTGCTTGTACATTTGGTTTCCTATTTTCTACACGTTGCATGGTTCCAATACAGATGAACCAAACATGGGAGACTGTTGGGATTTCGGGGGTTAGGGAATGCTTATTGTTTCATGTTGAATAACCCAGTGGATCTCTTTGAACTGTGTTTCTTTCCTGTTTTCCTGTTAAAGAGGTTTGCTTTTTATTAGACTGCCATCCATAAGGGGGCAGTGATTAGGAAAGACCAGCTTCAATCATGGTAGCTTTGGGGGCTTAGAGCCATGAAAGCTCTACGGAGGAGACAGGCTTATATAAGGAATAATGATCCCAGATTGATTTGGATTTTATTGACAAACACTCTCAAATCACAAAAGAAAGTATCAATTGTTTTTTTTTTAATACTATTATGATCAGTTATAGCTTTTGTGTAGTTTTTATCAATAAAAAGTATAAAAACATGATGCATAGAGTGTTCTGCTGTCTGCGGAGTAAATTGTACATTTATTATTTTTATGGTGCCGGTATATATGCGTATAAATCTTTCAAGAAGGTGTTTTATTGCAGATGGTGCCTTATCTGGGGCAGCATGAAACAAAGTACTCTTCTTGGGCCACAGTCACTACCAATATCTCCACAGTTGATGTCTTGCATGTTGCTGGAGGTAAAAATAACTGTTATGGCCTGTGTAAATGGGCTTTTGTTTACTTGAGATTTGCTTCTCTTCCCTACAAGTCTATGGTAACATAAAAGTGGCCTAAAGCCAGTCAACTGCAGGTGAGATTGAAGTCAGATGTGGATCAACACATTTTGAATGATCTCAGAAGTGTCTCAACCAATATCAGAATTTTGCCTTTCCGAACCCCCCCCCCCCCCCCAAATCACTGTTGGTCTCTCCTCATGATGGGCACCATTCATGGCCAGTAGTAAGGCTCAGGAGATATACATCTATTGGCATATTAGAGCTCCATGTCCTCTGGAGAAATTCCATGGAGAAAGGTGCCTGTGTTACATGACTGCTTGTAAGTAACTACATTCAAAGTGAAAACAGGTCACAACATATACTGTCCATATTATAGGAAACATATGAACATAAGTATTATGCCTTACAGGATACATGCATGTTAAAATGGTGAGCAAGCTTTAGTCTCTGGTGGACCATTACAATGCGGCACAGAAACATGACAGCTGTAAAAGAGAACTTTGCGAAAGAAAATAGAGGTATGTTGGTACAGCAACAGATGCAAAACATTGGATCCTGTAATTGTTCTCTCCTAAAAGCTTGCAGTGAAATATGTGAAATGGATGTTTATGTGGGCTTTAAACATTTACAGCGATATGGGTTCTATAAAGAGTGACTATTCACTAAGCCATATATCAACTAGGTACAGCAGTTGAATAGACACCCTCAACATTTTTAGTGCTGTCCTTTATTCATACAGAATAGGTGCTGCCTGGGATAAATCTGTCCCTCTGACCCCCAACCAACTATCCTTTAAAGTGTGCCCATAATATTATGCCGCATCCCAGGGGTGTGCAGTTGTGACCAACATGCAACTGCAATCAGTAAACAATTTTGTCTGTTGGATTCAAGTGTGTATTTTAGAATAGGGGAATGTGAGGGACAATTTATGATAAGCAAAAAGTCTGTTTTGAAAAGTCTGTTCAAACATTGAGAAACATTCTTACTTATAGTATATGTTATACAAAGAAGATCTGATAGATTCCAGAATGTTTGCTCCTTATTTCCATTATTTGATGTCATACCTCCTAACTACATGGAACCAAATCCTTCTGTCCCACTTTCTACCTCAGTTGTCCCTCTTTTTGGTCTGATGTACAGATATCTATGAAAAGGTTCTATTTTACTACCAAACGTGTTATCCTGCACTAAAACCATTGTATCTCTCAGGTATCCTGTTTGTTATTTTGAATATCCAGTATAAAGGAAAAGTAATGATATAAAAAAAAAAGCAATTCTGGGAATATAAATGTTTAACCGTCTACATAACTGGGGCAAGGGTGTGTCCATTGCCTTAATGCATTTTGCTGGAAAGCTATGCCTCAACTCTATGAATGTGACACTCCAGCTAAATGTTCTTTTCATTTTAGATGGGAAAGGGTTGGCACCTCAGTCAGATTTTTTTATTGCCAACTGTGTTTGTTAAGCAGATTTCTCACTTCCTGTCTTGGCAACCACTGTCACTGAGACAGGAAGTGAGAGGAATGAGGAATATTGCCAGTGGGAGCAAAAGCAACAGTATAAACCTACACTTTCCCAATCACACTAAATGTAGTTTTACTGTTGTTTATGACCTTGTTGATCCTATGTCGCTTACACTGTCACTAGGTGTAGGTTAATTAAAACAGGGATAAGCTACAAAAATCATTATCACACCTTCCCTGTGCATCAGTTTTTGTAGGTACGATCAAGGGGCGTATCTGCCGCGAGGCAAACAAGGTGTTTGCCTCGGGTGCAGATTTCAGGGGGGCGGCAAAAATGCAGACGGGCTGCACAGAAACCGGCAGCCTGGCTGACTAATATGAACAGGAAGTAAGCGGCAGGCGGTGGAGCAGGAGGAGACGGGACAGAGCAGTAGTGTGTGCACTGTATACAGCGACTGACAGGTTATGCAAAAAGTATTAAACAGTAGACATGTGCGATTCGGTTCGTTCCGAAATTCGTTTCGGACGAATTTTCGGAAATTCGGAGATTCGGATGCATCCGAATTCCGAATTACAGCTAAGACGAATGCAAACGAATCCAAAATTCCCGATTTCCCGAAATTCGTTATTGGACGAAGTTCGTTGCAGCAAAATGACATTAGGGGAAAAAAAATGACAACATTTTACCTCTACAACACATCTATGCTTAAAGTACAGAGGCTATAGAGTAGTGGTTAGAGGGCAGGCTTGCCATTGCTAAGGTCCCAGGTCCAAATCCAGAGCAAGTCAAGTAATGTTTAAAGTTTTTTTTTTTCCTTTGCTTTTGAATTGGCATTCTCCTAACATTCCTACCAGACCTAAAGGGTCTGGTATGAATTGGGGGGAAACCTCACGCTTTTTTTTTTTCATCTTCTGCAGACTGTAAAAAAAAAAAAGTCATTTTTGTTCCCCCTAATGTAATTTTGATGCAACAAAATTCGTTATTGGACGAATTCTGTTGCAGCAAAATGATTTTTTTTTTTACAGTCTGCAGAAGATGAAAAAAAAAAGTGTGAGGTTTCCCCCCAATTCATACCAG
>NW_017306635.1:827736-827948 GCF_000935625.1 Nanorana parkeri
AAAAAAAAAAAAGTCATTTTTGTTCCCCCTAATGTAATTTTGATGCAACAAAATTCGTTATTGGACGAATTCTGTTGCAGCAAAATGATTTTTTTTTTACAGTCTGCAGAAGATGAAAAAAAAAAGTGTGAGGTTTCCCCCCAATTCATACCAGACCCTTTAGGTCTGGTAGGAATGTTAGGAGGGACCCCCCCTCCTTATAACACAAAAAA
>NW_017306635.1:828098-828579 GCF_000935625.1 Nanorana parkeri
TACCAGACCCTTGATCCGAGCACAAGCCCGGCAGGGCAGGAAAGGGGGGGGGGACAATTAAGCGCCCCCCCTCCCTGCGCCTTACCAGGCCACGTGCCCTTGGCATTGGGAGGGTGTCCCCGTGCCGATGGGGACAAGGGCCTCTTCCCCACAACCCTGACCCGGTGGTTGTGGGGGTCTGCGGGCAAGGGAGACTATTTGCATCGGGGTACCCCTTTAAATAAGGGGCACCCATATGCTGCCCCCCCCATGTGAATGAGTAAGGGGTACTTGTACCCCTACCCATTCACTAAAGGGTTAAATCAAATAGTTAGTAAAAAGTCCAGACTTTTGACAAAATCCATTAATTGAAAAAAACAATCAATTTTTGACTATTTCTTTAATTAAAAAAAAATGGCTCAATCGATGTAATCCAGAGTCAGGATCAGGATGTAGGACCCCCCGCCGACCCGCCGAAATAAAAAAAGTCCCGCCGCAGACG
>NW_017306635.1:828991-846335 GCF_000935625.1 Nanorana parkeri
GGGAGCCCCCCCCCCCCCCCCCCCAAAAAAAAAAAACCCCCGCCGCAGACGACCACCCGAACCCGACAAAAACCAGATGGGCGGAGCGAGCCATGATGTCACGGCTTGCTCCGCCCATTTGACATTCTCACCTGTCAAATGCTACATATTGCATTCATATATATCAAATGCATCTATGCTTAAAGTACAGAGGCTATAGAGTAGCGTTTAGAGGACAGATTTGCCATTGCTAAGGTCCCAGGTTCAAATCCAGGGCAGGTCAAGTAATATTTAAAGTTTTTTATTTTTCATAAACGAATTTCGTCCGAAACTAATTTAATTTCGGACCCGAAAAACGAAACTAAACTAAACTAATTTTTTTTGGTTTGTTTCAAAACGAAACTAAACTAAACTAATTTTTTTTTTGTTTCAAAACGAAACTAAACTAATTTTTGGCTGGTGCACATGTCTATTAAACAGGAATGGGTGGGGTAAATTTAGTGGCGGGGGGGGGAGTTTTGTCTTGCCTAGGGCAGCCCCAAACCAGAATACACCACTGAGTACGATAAGGAGCAGAGATCAACTTCTGTGTTTCCCATTGCTGCACAATATATATATATATATATATACACACACACACACACTATATTGCCAAAAGTATTGGGACACCCCTCCAACTCATTGGATTCAGATGTTCCGTGAAATGCCCTTAATACTAAATATTCCGCGGTCAACTGTTAGTGGTATTATAACAAAGTGGAAGCAACTGGAAAGAACCACGGAGTGGTAGGCCACGTAAAATGACAGAGTGGGGTCAGCACATGCTGAAGCGCACAGTGCACAGAAGTCATAAACTGTCTGCAGAGTCAATAGCTACAGACCTCTAAACTTCGTGTGGCCTTCAGATTGGCACAACAACAGTGCATAGAGAGCTTTATGGAATGGGTTTCCATGGCCTAGCAGCTGCATCCAAGCTTTGCATCACCAAGTGCAATGCAAAGCGTCGGATGCAGTGGTGTAAAGCACGCCGCCACTGGACTCTAGAGAAGTGGAGACGTGTTCTCTGGAGTGACGAATCACGCTTCTCTGGCAATCCGATTGACTTGTCTGGGTTTGGCGGTTGCTTGACTGCATTGTCCCAAGTGTAAAGTTTGGTGGAGGGGGGATTATGGTGTGGGGTTGTCTTATAGGGGTTGGGCTTGGCCCCTTAGTTCTAGTGAAGGGAACTCTTAACCAAGACATTTTGGACAATTTCATGCTTCCAACTTTGTGGGAACAGTTTGGGGATGGCCCCTTCCTGTTCCAACATGACTGCGCACCGTTGCACAAAGCAAGGTCCATAAGGACATGGATGAGCGTGTTTGGGGTGGAGGAACTTCACTGGCCTGCACAGAGTCCTGACCTCAACTCAATAAAACACTTTTGGGATGAATTAGAGCGGAGACTGCGAGCCAGGCCTTCTCGCCCAACATCAGTACCTGGTGGCCATCTCTGATCCCTTTTTTTTTAGGTTTGGTTTGGTGGCCATCTCTGATCCCTTTTTTGAGTCTTTCAGGTATCCCTTGAGGGGAACTTGATGTCTGTGGAGCCGCCTAACCAAAGCCAGTGAGCTCTTTACAATCCTCTAGAAATCCAGCCTGGCATAAGAACAGTATCGAGGATGGAGGTTTCCCACTAGAAGAAATACCTATCTCACATGAGTGGGGAAAAGAATAAAAATAACAAATATCACCAAATCTATATATGTCTACAATTTATAACAAAGTATTGTATGCAAATAACATAAATATGGAGGAATAAAAACAATTAAAAACTAGAGCCTCAGCCCTAATATCCTAGCAGAACCGTTTTATAAGTTCGCCATGTACATGACCAGCAATGGGATATTTCAGATCGGAGGTTCAAGTGCATTACAGTCCAACCATGGCTATATTATCATACATATTTATCCTATTAAAGACATATGTCTTCAATGCCCAGTAATCTGATGAGCACGCCTATGTACATAAATGTCTCATATTATATTTGAGAATCCAATCTCTCTAAAATCCAAGGAAAACGATGTGCTGTACTACACCAATACTCCTAAGACCACATTCACACTGAGCTACATCAAAAGCTTTTTCAGCGCTGATTTGAGCTGAGCGAAACTTTGAGAAACATTGAGCTACAGTGAGCTACATGCGGTCTTGATATTACATAATTCCTCTTCCTGTTTCTTGCTTATGTTCCTGCTTATATTTCTGTGCAAAAGTGACACTTCTGTAGCACGACGTAGCGCAACAATTTTGCGCAAAATCGCTGGTAATGTGTGACATTGAGCTACACCATTGAAGTCTATTGGGCCAAATCGCACAAAATCCGGCAAAAAATAGGTCATGTTCAAGTGCCAAGCTTGAGCTACAAGCAGGACTATAGCTGATGCTGTTCTGCATTGCTGTATAATGGTATTGCTGGGATTTATAGTCCGCTATAGCTGATGGTATTCTGCATTGTTGTGTAATGTATTTTTTGGAATTGTAGTTCTCTATAGCCAATGCCATTCTGCAATGCTGTACAATGTATTTCTGAGTTAGTGGCAGAACTACCAGGGTCGCAGCAGTCGTATACGCGCACAGCCCTGACGTGGCATCCCTCCACTACCAGTGTGCTTTACATTTCCTAAACCGATAAATACATTCACACTACTGTTACAAGGATGGCAAAAGTGGCAGGCAGGGGCGAGGAGAAGGCGGGGAAGAGGCAGAGCGGGAGGGGGGCCAAGTCGCTGCACCATGGGCCTCTGGGTTGTACTTGCCCCCTGGGCTAAAAGTTGCCAGTCAGCCCCTGGCTACAAGCTACAGGCAACATTGAGCTTTTAGATGTGAACAGCTCCATTGAATTGCATTGGATGAGCTACATTGACCTACATTGAGCTGATGTTTGAGCGATTTTTACGCTGAAATCGTGCTACAAATCGCTCAGTGTGAATGGGGTCTTATGCAGACATCTCCAAAATGCTTGATTCCGTATGAAGCAATTGTGATAATGTATCTAGTATACTGCCAAAAGAACAGCAAAAATTTGCCCTTAAAACCTTTTTGCTTCTGGAGCGTCCTAGTTGTGTCTGGCTTACCGTTTTATTAGAGACCTGGAACAAACATGAAGCAAGTAAAAGTCAGAATTCCTTATACCTATACTTGTTCCTGGCCAGTAACTCAATATATCAAAGCCAAATCAACAACAGCATGACAGCCAGGCACCTATCATTTTCAAATGTAAAGATTAACAATGGCAGCCTACATATTTCTGCCATGGCAAGTTTCCTTTAAGTATTTCCATCCCAGTTATCATACTAATGGCAGTTCTAGTCACAGCAGGAAAAAAACTGACATGATAAAACATAGCTAGACAGTTATATATCAATAGCTATGAAGTATATGAATCCAAAACCTTGCAGCCTGTAGTTGTTTTGTTAAATGGAGTTTAATTCATTCCTAGACGCTCCAACTCGCGAATTGCCTTTCAGCCATTCAAGACAGAGAAGCTCCGAAATCCTTAGCGCCGTCTGCTTTATTTTTTTTTATTCTTTCTCGAGGATAAACAGACAACACACTGGGCAAATGCAATTAAGTATAAACACCTCCGATATTTCAAGTCCATTATTTAGTTCTGTAATATGAAAGCTTTGATTAATATATTAATGCCCTTTAACCCTACGTAAGGGCTTAAGTACCGAGCTATGAATAAGCAATGATGAATCTTGCAGCATGCTCGGAAAAGAAAGTCTTCCTTTCCCATCCTCCAGACGTAAGAAGTTACAACAGTATTATGAATCTGACCTTCAGAGCACAGGACCCAGAAGAGCAATGTAGTACAGGCAGCAATAATTCTGTCTGTCCCCTCCTCAGCGAGCGGTCTGAGAATGTTATTATACCTTGTATCTGCATAGCATTCTCAATTCCATTACACCTTCCACAATAATACTTCACATGAGACCCTCAGGGGGCACCGCCTGTTGCAGAATACTGCAGGGGAATTCTGGGAGATTGTAAATTGATTCAGGAAGGGGGGGCGGGGGGGGGTAAGCATTGTAATTATCACAGGTGTCTGCAAATCAGAAGAAGCCATTTGGTTATATAGGTATTTGTAAACTACTGTCAGCTTTATGTAGCTGTAGGAAAGTGCCACAGCAGAGCGGAGTGATTCAGGGTGGCAGCTTCTTCATTATGACGTGCCACTGATTTTTCTGCATGGTCATAAGGAACTTTGTCCCTGAGGTGACGTATTTACATTGGGTTTGAAACACAAAGCACCAGGACTTTTAAGCAACCCTGATATATCAACTTCAAGTAACACAAAGGGGTCTATATTTAGTAGGGATGCACCTATACCAAGTACAGTACTCGGTACAAGTACAAGTAAATGTACCGATACTTTTTGAGCTCCAAGACTAGACTAGAGAAGCATTCAAAAGTTAGGAGGCAGCTGTCATTTGTAAGGAGCACATGGATCTCCTGGGATTTGTACATCTCTGTTTTAATGTATGACTTTGTTTTTATAAATATAAATAAAGGGATGCACAGATACCAGTTTTGCAAGTATAAGTACTGATACTTGCCCACGTACTTACAAGTACGAGTACTGATACATTGTTGCTTATTGTCATGTGGCAGTTTTTCTAAAACAATACCGACTAATGATTTCAGGACAGTGGTGGAGCACCAGAGCCAGGTCCCAGCTGCAACTTCTGCAACCCTGGTAGTTCTCATGAAAATGCCAAGTATCGGCATTGGTACTCGAAAAGTATTGGTGCATCCCTAACATTTAATATATATATATATTAGTAAGAAGGACACTCGTTTGCAGTCAGGAAATGCAAGTAAAATGCAGTTATTAAGGGCAAGTCTCTTTCCATCAATAGGGTAGACTTCCCATGTTACACAAGACAGCTTCCAGCAGCAAAATAAGACAGTCTTTTGTTCACAAAAGAGCCAACATTCTCATCATAATCTGCTTTTCTTCAGCATATACAGTCCTCAGTTTTGCTCAGTAACTTTCCTCAGCTCCAAGCCTCCCAGCACACCTCTGTGTGATCCTCTGTGTAATACTCACACTGCTCACCCCTCGTGAGCACTCACACTGCTCTCTCAGTAGTGTGTCCAACAGGTCCCTTGGGTCACCGACCTTCCTGACCTCTCCCAACCTCCCCTGGCTGTTCCACGTGCGCCCAGCACGTACCCGAGTCTGCTTGTGTCCGTGTGCCTCCTGCACACACACAACTCCTGCAACTCCCCTGAACTCTGGTCCAGACTCCTAATAAGTCTGCTCTCAGCCACCTGATCCAGCTATACTGATCATAGACAACCCCTGGTCCCAGGAATAGAGATTCCATCCCACTATAGTCCGGAAAACCCGGAAGGAACTTAAAAGTCAGTTTCTTCCCTGGAAAAGTTTTAATATCCTGGAACCTCTTAGCCCCTCTGAGTGTTCTTGGGGACAATGTTGCCAAATTACATAGTCTACAATTCTTCTACTATATATATATACTGTATATCAAAATGTGCATAGTACTATTCTTCTAGTAAAACTGCAGGTACATTCATGTGTCCGAGTTCTTGTCTGGTCAAATCGTCTTCAAAAGGCTTACTTCATACATAACAGAGCAAATGGGAATAATTCCGCATTATAACCACTAGATGGAGCTGTGGGTCACAAGAAATTAATACATAATAGTAAGGTGATACAATGTTACAACTCAAGAGACCACTGGAGGGAATGAACATAAAAATGTAATCATTGCTATCCCTGTAGTAACAATAGTTACATTTATATGCTCATTCCCTTCAGCGAGTCTCTTGAATTGTAACATCGTATCGCCCGGCTGAAAGCTCAGTCGCCCACTGCTGCCCCTTTCTCCTGGCCGCCTCAGCCAGTGAATAGGGTAGGAATGGCCCTGGTGAGAACTATACTTTAAAATGGCTTATAATCTATTGTATTTACCATGCGCATAAAAGCAAACACACTGGATCAATTTGGTGAGACACCCTTTAACTTAATGGTATGGTCTTGGGTTGATCAAGGAAACCAGAGCTCCCAGAGGAAACTCATTCTAAGACTGGAACATACATACTCCATGCATATGGTGCCTAGTCCATGCAGGTCCTGGCTGCACCACAGAGCCAGAAGAAACGGTTTCATGTGAAAGACAGATATCACTGGAACAAATGCCAGAAGATGGAGCAGAACTAGTTACTGGACAAACATTTCCAACATTGCTGATAGACATTTCCTAAGGCTGGTGTCTGTTTTCTGTGGATTAATCTGCTATGTAGACACCAGGAACGCAGGTATCCAGTGGCATGTTTCTAATGCGTATGGTCACTTTGTCACATCACTCTTTCATTCTTACACTTCACGGTCTTATTTTTCCTTGTCGTTAATATCCCTCTCATTGTGAATACGTCATTCTGTCATTCTTATCTACACCTAAAGCACTTGATGGCTTAAGAGCCTCACACCTTCCTCAGCCGTGTTCTCATCCAGAAATTATAAGCTAAGCGACATCACTCGAGGTATATCAAAAGAGCAGGACACTTTCTTCAGGATCTTTAATAAGCAACTTATCAACTGCAAACTATAACTATTTCTACATGGTGGAAAAACATAAAATGCAACCTTACATGAATTCCAGCAGCCCCCTTTCAAGTCAATTCAGCATGACAGTACAAAAAGCAATGATAGCGTGCCATCAGGGGGGCCCTTACACATGGCCCTTACACATCTCTCCACCTGGCACTTAGCAACCTGGGATGTTCTGGCCAGAAAGGGGGTGGCAGGCACACTACACTGGAAACAGCCAGTGGATGCCAGAAGCTCTGTCTGACATCCCCCACGTGACCCAAAGAGATGCCACCCGATGCAACAGTCTCAGGCTGCCTTATTATATTATAGGGATGGCCCTGTGTGCTGTGTTAGCAGTCAACAAACAGAATTATCTTCAATTAACATGCTTGTGGATACCTCAAAGCTTTATGCAGTGTTAAAGAGCAGTATGATGGACAGTCTGAGTGTCATTGTACATTTGGCAGCGGAATGTATATTGTTTCAGTTACAATTAGCTTGACTTACATACAGCAGCATCACCCCAATCTGATTTATTTCACTTTGAAGAAAGGTATCTCTAGCAGTGACACGTTTTTTTTTTTTTTTTTTTTAAACGGTAATAGAACCATTTTGACCTGCAGATAGTAAGTGGACAGAAGTTCACCTTGGCTCAGTGATGCAAAACTGTCCTTTTGTTATGTCTGTGAAGGTTCCCATTCATCCATGTCATGGTATATCTGTAAAAAATAAGTCAAGGCAACTGGACTTGCTGTATTTTTCTTGAAGACGTTTCACTGGTCATCCGACCAGCTTTCTCAATTCAGAATGACTTGTACAAAAATTATCTGGGAATAAATATGGTGAATGTTGCTCCAATCCACATAATCTGTTAGTCACAACCAGGTGTTGATTGCATTTGCATAATTTGAGTCTATTAGGTGTTATTAACCTGCCCAGAGAGAGGTGTTAAAACACTTTTGTTAGGTAGTATTAACCACCCTGGCAGTCTGATTATCTCCGGGTTTTTTTCTTTCTATTTTTTACTTTTAAATCTCCTGCCGGATCCGCCCCCCCCTGCGACGCAGGCGCTTGCAAGGGACGGATGCCGGCATCGGACGGAGGACACAGCGGGGGTCGTGGACAGGGTAAGTGACGCACAGTGTAATCCCGAGTGTGGCTCCGGGCTACTGCTTTTGGTATTGAAAATTAACCCAGAGCCACACTCGGGAATACCGCCAGAAAGGTTAAAGTAAAACTTTTTTTTCATTAATGAATCCAGATCAAAGTATTTCTCAGCCCCCCCCCCCCCCCCCCCCCCCCCCCCCAACCGCCCTCCGCGGCCCCCCAGCACTTAAAGTCATTGGGGGGAATTTATCAAAACTGGAGCAGACAGAAACTGGAGCAGTTGCCCAACCAATCAGCTTCTCTCTTGAGTTTGCTCAGTTGAAATTTGAAAATGAGAAATAGAAGCCGATTGGTTGGCATGAACAGCTGCTCCACATTTTTTCTGCTCCAGTTTTGATAAATTCCCCCTATTATGTTTCCAAACAGCTCCAACTCCCTCAGCTCCAGCAACTGTCTATCTATTTGCTAGGAGAAGGGAAGAAGGAGGAGGGAGAAGCAGGGAGCAGTGTCTTTGTTTGTGCCTTGCTGTGTCTGTGTGTTTGTGGGGACACACACAACTTACTAGCATACACAAGGGTGGCCCATAGGACCTTGCAAGGGAAAGACGCCACACTAAAACAGGATATCAGGGCCAGTGGAGGTACTACAGATCGATTCAAAGAGAGTTTGTTTATGAAAGATAAGGTTATTAGATATGGATTGAGCGAAATGTTTTATTTGAAGGTATGTGAACATTGTTTTGGAAGGTAAGTTAAACCTGTCTTTCAGGGTAGGAAAAGGAAGTAGGGCTTTGGTGGTGACATCTAATATGTCTTTATAGATTGTGGTATTGTGTGGCAATCCCACAGTGGGACTGGGGGTTGTAGTAACCCAGGACTCTCAGCCAGAGAGACTGAGCAGTTCCAGGAAACAAATTATTTTGCTGGGAAAGAACTGGCTTTGCAGTTCTCTCCAGAAAACCTGGATTTGGTATGGGATCCTGGAACTTGGAGATCTCAAAGAGAACTGGGAGGGATGCAATCTCCATTCCTGGGTCCATGGTTTAGTAGGGGCCAGAACCTAATGATTGCACACCTGTGCATAGCACTTATGGAAAGGGTGCTGGCTAGTGTTCTGGGCTCCAGCTGGGAAGAGGAACAGAGGTGTTCAGGAGTCAGGAAGACTCCACCCAGACGTCAGAGGGGAGCCAGGTGGCTGTGTGTGCTGGAGGCACCTCGTAGACAGCCGAGGAGACAGAGAGCCAGTGACACATGAGGGATGTGTTTGAGTGCCCACGAGGGGAGAGGTCAGGAAGGTCGGTGACCCTAGGACCGCTGCGACACACTGCTGAGAGAGCAGAGTGAGGGCTCATAAGCGAATCTACTGAGCCATATAAAGGGAACGGTCTTATGTTGCTGCTGATGCAAGATATATTTCTGTTTGCCCTAAATAAACTGCATTTGATTTGACTGACCTGGACTACAGTGGAGTGTCCTTGTTACAAGATGAATAAATGTTTGGAACTCCATGGGGAGGACCATACCTGTGATAGGCTGGGTTGGTTGTTAGGGTTCAATATGAACGGCGTTAGGGATGATTTTACCGCTGCTAGATTGTAAGAGTATTTGGATCGGTTCCAAAGCTTCAATTGTAGGGACATAGTTGTTAAAAGCTGTTCCCTTGGCAATTTAGCCGGTTGAGACCATAACAGAGCCGAGGGGTGGGAAGGCGCCATCCATTCAAATTCTATTTCTGCCCATCTCGATTGTGGGTTGAGAGCACATACCTGAGGTATGGTACGGAGTTGGGCCACCAAGTAGTATTTGGAAATTTGTGGTATCGCCATACCGCTTCTAGACACCGGGGCAAATAGTATATTTCTGGATATACGGTGACGTTTATCGTCCCAGATGAATTTTAAAATATCTAATTGTAATGATCTCAGGTCTGGGCTAGGGATTTTTTTATTGGTAACGTTTAGAAGAAATACAATAATTTAGGTAGTAATGTCATTTTAATAGCCATCATTTTGACTGTTAAGGATAGCTTAAGAGTTCTCCATTGGCGTAGCATTTGTCTTAAAGAGAGAAAAAGGGTTTAAAGTTTTCCAAGTATAGTTGTGAAAGTTTAGGGGTCAGCTGCATTCCCAGATATTTTAAGGAGTCTGTCACCGGGGGCGTGTCCTGCACATGGCGGAATAGGCTGCATAGCGTGAGAGCTCCGTGATACCACTAACCTACAGACGACCTAACACGACTTCTCCTACTCCTTTTTTACTCACCTGACGATGTCGAAACGCAGGAAAGAGGGGGGACCCCCTTCGCAAGGAGGTACCCCGTCCTTGCAGCGCTATTTCTCCTCAACGAGAACCAGGACCCGCGGCCGCGACCAATCCAATATGGCGGAGGATGAACCACAGGCCTCACCTCGCGGCTCCACCCAAACCTACAGTAGAGGTCACTACGGTAATCCCATTGTGGACGCCCCGCTAAGCCAGGCGGACCCTAAAATGTCATTTGGTAGCACTTCTGGCTCGCGTACGGTGGCAATGCGCCCTAATCAACCACTGGCAAGACTCTCGCGGATGCGGGAGCTAGTCGTGCAATCAAATGTTTGAAATGCCGTAGTCGATCTGTATGTTTATTACCATTATCAGAGCTCTCTGTATTTTTGTTGTGATCTCATGTGCCACTTGTACACTCTGAGAAATACACTCTGTATTTATGTTGTGATAACATGTGACACCCTTGTCTGCTGATATGTTACGTAACTGTTCAATAAAGAATTTATAAAAAAAGGAGTCTGTCACCCAGGTATAGGGAAAGGAGGTCCTAATAACATCAAGAGCAGAAGGAGTCACATTAATGGGCATCACCTTAGTTTTGGACACATTGAGCTTATAGCCTGAGAGACCAGCATAACATTCCAAGACTGCATGTAGATTGGGGAGGGATACCAGGGGATGAGTTAACGTGAGGATGATATCATCCGTGAATAGCACCACCTTAAACTGATGATTCCGAGCTGTCACCCCAGTAATATCCAGAGACATCCTTATTTTAGATGCTAAGGATTCTATGCATAGGGTAAATAGAAGCGGTGATAGTGGGCATCCCCGTCTAATCCCGTTATGAATAGGGAATTATGGTGAGGTAGCATTTTGCAGTTTAATCGAAGCCGAAGGTGTGGAGTATAATGACTGTACTGCCACGGCAAAGGGCCCTGTGATACCTATTCTATCCAATGTGGCCTGTAAGAAGGGCCAGCTGAGCCTGTCAAAGGCTTTTTCAGCATTCAAACTTAGGAGAGTGGCTTCTTTGTTCTTTGTTCAGTGATGTCTAAAAGATCCATGATCCTACGAGTATTGTCCCCTGCCTGTCGGTTTAAAATGAAACCTACTTGGTCATTATGTATCAAGGGGGGGGGGAGGGGGGAGTGAACAAATATGAGAAGGGTCGGGATAGGTCTAAGTACGCGAATAGCACCCAGAGCCATCCCCTTGACCCGCTATATCATTCTTATAGTAATGCAAGTTAGCAGCCCGTGAGAGGTGTGACAACTAGCAAATCTCAATGAATAAAATGGTAGAGCAGAATCACTATCCCATCTTTCCAAAATCAGGAAGCAAAAACATGTCAACACAGTGTAGTGTTATATCAACGATATGCACAAACCGTTTGCAACAACATCATGGTTAGTGAAACAACTTCAACGTTGGCGTCTTGGGGTTGACATGGGAGGACCTCTAGCTTTGTGAAAGGGAGTTTTGAGGGAAGCTTCCAATCGAACAGATTTCTTTCCCGGAGTAGCTCTTTGCCAGGTAGTTGGTTCTGGGCCCAATTTAGGCAGGGGGTCCCAGCCGGACAAGGTAGGGCAGGTAATGCGAAGATCCGAACAGAAGGAAGGTAAGTCTTCCGGCACTTTAAGAGTAGCACTTTTTCCATCTCTGTGTGCCGTTAGGCTGAAGGGGAATCCCCAACGATATGGTATGTCATTGTCCCTTAGTAGGGTCAGCAGGGGTTGAAGACATTGTCGCTGTTGCAGTGTGACCCATGAGAGGTCCGGGTAGAGTTGTAGAGGTGCGCCATCAAATTCCAAGGATCTCAGGTTACGCGCTTTCTGGAGGATCTCTTCCTTCACTGGAAAGTGGTGTATTCTACAGATCACGTCTCTTGGATTAGTAGACGAGCCTCTGGGATGGAGGGCTCTGTGGGCACGGTCGATTTCTATTTTGTTGGTGGAAGGGGATCCTAGGATATTGTTGAAGAGCAATTGTAGTACCGCTTGTAAATCTTCAGGTCCTGTAGCCTCAGGCAGCCCTTTAATGCGGAGATTGTTACGGCGACCACGATTGTCAAGGTCTTCTACATGGCGCTGCAAATCTCGAATGGTAGTAGCTTGCATGATAGCTTGAGATTGAAGGCGGTATATGTCCATTTTGTTGCTCTGCACTTCTCCATCTATATCTTCAACTCGTTGGGTCAGAATTTTAAAGTTATTATGCAGCACTTGAATTTCAGACTTGCAAGTGTCTCTGACCTCCTGGATCAGTAGACGAAAGTCCCTTTTAGTCGGTATGTGTTTCATGCAAACCCGCCATGAAGTATATTCTTCAGCCTCCTCTTCTGAGGATGAGAATTCAGCCATAGTATGAGCTGATTTACGTTTATGTGGAGTCTGGTCAGGACTAGATCGTCCTTTCCCTTTAACCTCTGGAGTTATGGGAGGTGCGGTCATCGGAGTGACTAAGTGGCGGATGCGTCCCTTACTAGAGTCCCTGGATCAGGGAGTACGTTGCGGCCTTGTATAGGCATCTGGGTGACGTTCCCATGCTTGGTGGGGATCGGCCTCTCCCCGGTGGCCTGTCTCATTAATCTCCCTGTCATCCACCTGGGAAGGTGCATCGGGTGAGGGGGGATCCCGGGGTTCAGGTTGCTGGACGGGGCCTACGTCCTGTGGCAAGCCGGAGGGAGACTACTCCAGTGCGGCCTCTCGGACGGGCCAGTCACTTATCCCGTCGGTCTGCTCCCTGTCACCTACCTCAGGCAGTACATTCTTCTGGACCCGATAGGGAGTTGAGACCTGCGTCCCTGTGGAGCCGGAGGAGGGTGACTATGGTGTAAGATCACCCATCGGGGACTCCGGAGATGACGGCAGGTGAGCTGGAGTAATGTTCGAGTCCAGCGCCATCTTTCCACGAGGTGCTCCCTCCGGCAGATCTGAGCGCTCAAAATATCCCTTAATCGTGGAGGGGAGTTGAGACTTCTGAGACTTTTGAGAAGTCATGGATTTTTTGTGGACTTCTTTGCTTTTTTGTCTTTCATCTTGTTGCTTGATAATGGCTGCTAAACACCTTATTTTAGCGTGTCTAGGACAGAGCTCCAGAAGAACACGTCTTTTCACATTGGTAGCTGGCCACGCCAGACTAAAACTTTTAAAGGTCAAGAGGCAGCATCCATTGCAGTTGATTTCATCAGCATTTGAAAAAGCTTAAAAACCTTTTGACTTTAATATTACTTTAGCCAATTTCTATCAAGTGCCCACTAAGAGTTAAGAGACCACAGATGACACAGCAGTGTAAAATTGTCAGCAGAAGGACATTTTAAAATAAGGAAGAATTGGATGAAATGTACAAGAAAAAAAAGAGTCCAGGCAGGTGTTTTTACTACATGAACTAAGGGACCGCAGATGATACAGTAGTATAACATTTGTCAGCACCAGCAGGACAATTGTAATAAGCAAGGATAAGCCCAAATGTTTTAGAAACAAACAGGGTAGGGGTTTACTGCAAGAATTAAAATACTGCAGTCTATACAGCAGTGTAAAGTTGGTCAGCAGCAGGACAGTTTTAATCAGGGATAATAGGCCTAACCAGTGTATTACTAACATTTATTTTAGCTATGGGGAAGGAGGGGGTATAGAATGGAAGTGAAATAATGTGAGGTGGTTTTGGTGCACACTGTTTTTATTTTTATTCCTGCAGGGAATTGCCATGTGCTCAGTCTAGTACTAGTCTTGTGCCAGCCATGGATTAGTCCAGGTTTGGGTGCTTCCAGCCTGCACCCCGGGCTAGGCCTGAGCCCTGGGGGTGGGGATACTGGCGTGTTGGGAAGGCTCTGCTAGGCCTCAAGTCTAGAGGAGGCCACGGTCATTGTCAGAGGAGGAGAACCAGGGAAGCTGATGGCTGTTGGAGGTGCCCAGTACATGGTGGACCTCAGGACCAAGTCTAGTGTCTCTCCTGCAGGTACTAGGGTGTTATGCTGCTGCTTTATGTGCATTGAGTAATTCTAGGGTGAACTTCCACTTTAAAGTCAACATCTCTTTACTATATTGACTAAACTAAGATAACATTTACAACTCTATTAGTAAATCATTGTCTGCCATGACTGCAGTAAACTGAAATCTTACTGGTGCCTGGTGGCTACTGTTAATCAGCATCACTACGTTTTGCACTCCTTTAGTGAATAGGGCACTTTGTCCACTATCATTACAATTATCTCTTGCTGGTTTGATGGGTTTTATGGTAAAAGCAAACACACGTTCGCTTGTTCCCGGGAGTTGGATGTTATAAAAATGAAACAGTAAAACTGAAACCGCTGAACTGCAGCCACCTTTACTGTGTAGAGACGAGATTCCAAAAATGAATCTATTAACCTCACTAAAATGTAGTTTAGATAACATTTAAAATGGAAGTTGATGACCCGCTGCTAACAGCAGGAACATAATATTGGGGAATGTAATGCGGAGTCAGCAGGGCACACAGTAATCAGGGTTGGGAAGCTGCAGATTGCAAATCTCATTACAGGTGGAAAGGATTGTATGTTAGCCGACAGTACTACATACAAGATGTGGAAAAACACATTAAAGTGACTGCAAATGACAACCATTCAGCCTCCACAATCACGGCTTTGCTGCTTTCCTATAAAATGGACCAATCTTCACAGTATGACTTGAAAAAAGGCTTCTGTGTATAGATATTTTAGTTTTTCATGTATGCTGGAGATGCAATATCATACATTTAATGCTATAGTCATCCCCAGGATCTGTTTAAAAGTTCAGTAGAGTACAGCAAATTGTACAAAAATAAGGAAAACAAAAACAGATCTTCATATAAAGATGTATCTAAATATATTTTCACTGTTAGGAGAAGCAGTACTGAAAGAACGTTGATCTGTATCTGAAGGATTACCCAATTCTCCTGTAGCACTGACTGTTTTCTATCTCGTACGGTCCAGCTTTTCACGGCCATTCACAGTAGTTGGGTCTGCCCAGTGTTTAGTATTCCTGTATGTTGGAAGAAGACTCAATCAGAGCAGAATGGCTACTTTGTTCTTTTTGCCAAGATTCAGTAGCAGGAGCAACCCACTGATCATAATGCTATCTGATGTCACTGTATGTCCATCAATCATTTTTATAGGTTTAGAAGGATCAAGTTAAGGTGGATGACTTCAAGGCTGTAGATGCCAATGGAAAAAACCCCTGATACTTAAACTGGCCACACACATCACATGATGAAAAAATGTCCCAGGGAATGTAGTCCATCCCTTGGTTCCATTCCCCCACACCCCCTTAGCATGAGCCTTCTATCTCTACCGCTTTCACTATTTATATGCTAGATCTCAAACCTGTGACTAACAGGGAGCTTGACTAGAACCCCAATGGCAGAACATAAATTAAAAGCGGCCTACAACCTCTTACCTGAAGCAAGGAGGACAAATGCATGTTAGAAGGAGGTCAATTTCAGCTCAATTTACCCAATGGCACAACCCCAATAGTTTAATTTCCCTAATAAATGTATCTACCAGTTTAAGGCTGTGGTTACATAGGTGAATTTAGGAGCTCTGATGGATCATATGGATCGGTAGAGAGAACGTCATCTGGTTCAATATACTATGGCAGTGAGAAAGTTTATAGCTTCTATTGAATTAAATAGATGTGAACCATTAA
This sequence comes from Nanorana parkeri, assembly GCF_000935625.1. Classification (NCBI taxonomy): domain Eukaryota; kingdom Metazoa; phylum Chordata; class Amphibia; order Anura; family Dicroglossidae; genus Nanorana; species Nanorana parkeri. The sequence continues at coordinate 844,607 of NW_017306635.1, forward strand.
ATGTGATTTGTTTAGTTTTGTGAGATTTGAATAAGGAGAGTGTTTCACTCTCTCCCTCTTTGTGGCCTCTCAAATGTTATCTTTATAATTAACCTTTGCAATACTCTGACAGTAGTTGTTGAAAGCTAGGTTACAGTACCCACCCTGCACTCTGTCATTAACCATTTATTAACTGACTTGTTGGTATTCCATTAAATGTATCTATTTTCAGATTTAGACTAGATCCATGAACCCATCGCACTCCTGACCGCTTGTCTCCAAGGAAAATCAAATGGGTGCTTCGGTGATCGACGGATGGCAACCATCATACAACAGCAGAAAACAGGGACACCGGCACTCCAATGTAAGCGTGAAATAAAGTCTTATTTATTGAAGAAATACGACATGTCACAAAGATGCGACAACCGTTTCGGGGTCACACAGGATCCCCTTCCTTATCCCCTTTCTCATTGCTTGAGGAAGGGATCCTGTGTGACCCCGAAACGGTTGTCGCTTCTTTGTGACGTGTCGTATTTCTTCAATATATAAGACTTTATTTCACGCTTACATTGGAGTGCCGGTGTCCCTGTTTTCTGCTATTTTCAGATTTAGGCTCCATTCACACATGAGCGGCCGAATACGCGTGGAACCGCACTAAACATAAAAAACAATGCATTGCAATGTGCATTGTTCAGACTACTGCGGCGGCCACGCAGTACGAAACTGTGCATCCCACAAAATAGTCCAAGAGAAATTTTATGTGCGGATTCCGCACATTCCGATAGTAATAGCCGCAAACATGCGGAATCCGCGCGTATTTTAAAGTTTGCACAGTTTCGTTCCACACGGTTTTACATGCGAAAAAATTAGAGGAAAATGCTATCACTGTAGCCTTACTGTATCAGCTCCTGGATCAGCTCCCAGGCATTCTTTATGTTTATCCCCTGGCGACCCCCTCAGGGGGGGTCGAGAGCACCTACTGTTTTTCTCGGTCCACATCTGCAGATCTTTATTTGATGCACATGTGTATTATGTATGTATATGGTTTTGCACTGAGGGTACCATTTTGACACATATTCTTCGTTGATATTTCCTTTTCATCTCTCTCTCCTGAGGAAGCTTAAATGTGAAACGCGTTGAGATTAGGACCCACACTGAACTATATCTTCAATATCATGAACATCTGCATTTGAGAAGAAACAATCTACTGGATGATATTATGGACTTACATGAAATATAGTTCATGGTCCCTGGCGGGATATGTATACACGCTGTGCTTCTGTCTTTTTTTTGCTTCAGTTTTTATACATTTTGTTATGGTTTGTTTTTGTAACATTTTGGGACTAATAAATATGAAATGATTTTATGAGCAATATGGTTTTCATGTCTAGTTCTTGAGCATCAATTAAAAGCCCCCATTCTATATACTATTTGGATAATTGACGTGTGCATTACATTGATGGCCTTTTTTTTAAATAAAGGAAATGTCAAAAAAGTGTTTTTTTTTTCCCACCAAAAATAAAGGACTTTGTAGTATGGTGTGATGTGATTATTTATTTATTTTACTGTACTTGGTGAATGAGTAGGGGTGACAACTACTCCTTACAAGGGAGAGACGGCATCTGGGTGCCCCCTTTATGAAAGATTCCTATAAGCCCCCGGCCCTCAGACCCCCAAAACAATCGAGCCAGGGTTGGGGAAAAGGCCCTCCCCATGTTGAGGGCATGTGGACTGGTATGGTGCTGGAGGA
>NW_017306635.1:846448-852398 GCF_000935625.1 Nanorana parkeri
TGTTTTTTTGTGTTGGGGTCCCCCCTAAATTCCTACCAGACCTAAAGGGTCTGGTGTGCATTGGGGAGGGGCATCCACACTAATTTTTTATGTTAACATTTAACAACACAAGTTCATTCAGAATTACATTCAGAATTTTTTTAGATGCATCCGAATTTTCATTTCATTTAATTATCATTATTTCTTTCATTCGGAAATTCAGATGCATCCGAATGTCAGAATATGCCGAAATCCATCCGAATTTCAATGTCTACATCCAAGTACCCTAACTATTAACAAAAATGTATCTTATTTGTGTATCACTCGGCTGGAGATCCTCAAATCATCTCTGAATTGGTGCTGGCACTGTCCTTCCTTCTGGAGGGTGGCTACTGTTGTTCCCCATGGTCCCTGTGTGTGTTGCAAAGTAGCCACCGCTCCAAGCTCGCTCCCGTGATGGACTACAATCCCCATACAAATTAGTAAACTAAACATAAGATTGTAGTCCATCACGAAAGCGAGCTTGGAGCAGTGGCTACTTTACAACACACACAGGGACCATGGGGAAGAAAAGTAGCCCCCCTCCAGAAGGAAAGACAGTGTCAGCATCAATTCAGAGATGATTCGAGGATCTACAGCCGAGTGATACACAAATAAAATACATTTTTGTTAATTGTTAAGGTACTTGATTGTATTTTTAAGATTTAACTCCTGAGTTTAATGTCAATTTAGGGAGACCCATTCAAGCATACCCCATGAGATTCATCTCCTAACAATTACCCCAAAATCTCCTTCCATATTATTAAATATATATATATATGTGCACTAAAAGATATTTTCATTCCCCAAAATTAAATTCCCTCTTGTAGCCCTAGCCTAGTCTTCAGTTGTAGTAAATAAGACATGTAGTAGAACAGCACATTTCTCCCTAGTCAGATGCATATTAGCTTCCACAGATCAGAGATCCAGATGGGTCTTATGTATAAGCTGATTCTAGTTTGTAGCGTATCATGTCTGGTGACACACACGCAAAGATGGCAGAAAGTGTTACAATGTTTACACTGGATCAGACAACTTGTTACTCTCCTTTTAAACTATTGATTGGATGTTCAGGGAGACAGCAGGAGAAAAAAAAAATCGAATTTCTTCCCTAGTCCAGTTTCTTACCGAGAATATAATTAGGAACCTCCAGAGTACCTTGTGTTCAAGAATATACATTGTATCATGTATTTTAAGATTGCATTAAACATCATATCCTAAAACCATTTGCTTATAAATGCCAACTAGAACAAAAGCCAACAAAACCTTATTGGTCACACATTCTTTGTATCTAGCTTTGCCAATCTTCATCCTAGATGAGTTAGGTGGTCAATCAGTGTGATAAAGAGGTGGAGGACAAACAAGCATCATATGTGAGGGAGTCAGTTGCTATGTCTACATGATAACTGCTCTTTAAATATTGTTTCTTTCTTTCTTTATTTTTTACAGGTTTATATATCTATCTATATCTATATCTATATCTATCTATATCTATATAGATATAGATATATATATACACGGAGTGTCCAGATTATTATGACCACCCGTCAGTACTTCGTTGGGCCATGAGATGACTCCACGAGATGACTTGTAGGGCCACCTCGTGACTCCACGAGATGTTGAAAGGTGATGCGAGGAATCTGACACTGCACTGTTGCCCTTCTGTTGTCTTGTACCAGTCTTGCCACTCTCCGTTCTGCCCTAACATTGACTAGTCGCTGGCGGCCACAATGCGCACGTTCAGACCCAGATTTCCGGCTGACAGTCCAGTCTTTAAACACTTTAACAACAGCTGCTCTTGAAGATGTAACGAATTCTGCTGTTTTGCTGATACTCGCTCCATGGCTCCGAGCGCCAACAATCATCCCATGTTTAAAGGCTGTTAAATTGCGTTGTTTACCCATATCTTCAGAAAAAAATCACTTCTACTGTCGTGGTAAACAACCTGCTTCCCTATTTATAATGGTCTGGCCCTCTAGCAACTTCATAGCAAAATTATAGCCAATTTGCCTACAAACGTCAGGTGGTCATAATAATCTGGCCACTCAGTGTATATATATTTAAATTTTACACAGCACTTTACATACTGCACATTCACATCAGTCCCTGCCCTCATGGAGCTTACAGAGGTCCCTATCTCAGATTCAGATAGGGCCGATTTAGACAGGAGCCAATTAACCTTCCAGAGTGTCTTTGGAGTGTGGGAAGAAACCGGAGAACCCAGAAGAAACCCATGGAACATGCAAACTTCTGCAAAGCAAAAAAAAATTTTTTGTAAAAATGTTGGTGCCTTTAGCAGCTACTCACTGTAAAACATTGGCCATTTCACCTGGTTGCTTATGCACAGGCAGGTATGAACTGCAAAATTACAACTTCCAATGGAAATATACATTATAAGCAGTAGCTCTTGGGGTTGGATATGGTTGTGTTGTGGGAGGTAAGAAAGGAATGGAGTATTACCCTCCCATAAGCTGAGCTCCTGCTTAAAAACTTTAAGATTATTTGAAATAAATCTTTAAAGGACATTCAAGAAATTTGGACTGCCATCATTGCAAGAGATACAGCAACTGTGAGTACTATGCCACGGTATTCTCAATTGGGGGTCCCACCTGCACCACACATGGCCCAATTGGGTCGAGGCACTGCCAGAGAGGCTTTATCATGGTCCTATATTCCCACCTAATGGAGGCTCAACCTTCAGTTACCATGCAGGTGAATGTTAATAGCCTAAAGCTGAAGAGATTCATCCATAGTGTTTAACTACAGGGCTGCAACTGAAATTAGTTTAACTTTGTTGCAATGGAGCCTGACTTCAGAACTATCACCCTACAACTGTCATTCTCCTGTTCAGTGATAGTGTTTTATTGGTCAATGAGGATCTCTCTATGGCGATGGATAAAAGTTGGTAGGCTTAGCTCTGACAGAAGCTGGCTTAGCTCTGAACTGAGTCCCTTAGTAAATAAGCAAAAATAGATTTACAGAGAACTATGGGCCAACATTTTTGGGCATAGTTCTCTTTAGGATCACTGGAGGACATTTACTGTATCCTCCTGTGAATCAAAATTCTGCATATAGCGGGCTATTGCCTACTATATACTGACAGTGCAGAGCCTTATTGCAGTTGGAACGAATCCCGCCACTATTGTTGGGATCCATCCTGCCAGCTGATTGACAGCTGGCTCTACCGCTCTAAAGTTTCTGCTTTTAGCCAGGACTTTTGGTTTTAACCCCCTAAATGGCTGACAGGTTATCTGAATAATTATGGAGGCTGCCATTTTTGAACTCTACTCCTGAAATGGTAGTTGCCTTGATTTCATACTAAATGTAGTTGTTTGGCTATCATACTAAATCTGTGAGTTTAATATTGTTTCAATTGCTCCACTGTAGACTATGATACTCTCGCAGCAAGTTCCAGATGTTCTTAGATGTTTGCTCAATGAATGCACCATCACTGCCAGGAGCTTGACAAAGCCTGTTCAGTCCAGTGTGGATGATCCTCCTGAAAGGACAGGTGCCTTCTTCTGCTGTACCACCTCCACTGACTCTGGAATGGGGTTGCACTAGTAACACAACACTACACTCCATCTATACTCACCCTACTCCTTGGCACTCCATTCCGCTACGCAGGTTGTGCTTACGGCCTGTAGTGCAACCATGACCATGTGGAGCTCTGTCCCCACTGCCTCAGAGTCTGCATTGCTTTTCTTGTTTTGTTGAATGCTTTAACAACCCAAAAAATGAACGGTAACGCAGTAAAAACAACTAGTACAAGTTTACCATATTTTAAAATAACAATATGACCAGGAAACAAAGATGTTTGTATCCTTTAATTTTATCCAGGCAAATATGTAGAAAAGGTATGCAAGGCATAAAAAAAAAAGTAAAAAATGCAAAATAAGTATGCCAAGTATGACTATGTTCTGACTCAGGGGTGATGCTTCCTAAACCCAACTCAGCACCACATGGCAGCTGGAATAACCTGCTCCCTTCCCTGGATCAGACGTGTGGTGTCTCTGGAAATATCGTTCTTTCCTGTTCTTGACTCAGCAGCTTCCTTGCAAATACCACTGTCTCTGCCCTCCACATGCCCCCATGCCATATAAATAGCTCACCAGAGGAGTGCTCATGGGCAATGTATATGAATCACTGAATTATGCATTATTAAGCCTTCTGGGGAGCCAATGATATTGCTAGGTTATTGAGTATGCCAGAAACACGGCTACAAGTATGGAGGAGCTGCCACATGGGGGTGTGCCATAAAAGGGACACTAGTCTATAATACTGACAAGAGTATATAGAGAAATTTGTGGGTGCCACATCCCAAAAATATCACACAGAATAGATATATAGGTAAACTGACTTTTTAGGCACCCAGTATGGCAAATTTTATATTGATATAAAAATGTTTTTTATTATAGTACATCAACAAACAATTTTAGAATAAAAACAGTTTTAAAAAAGTCACAATATAGACCCAACCACACTGTGGTATGTCTCCTGTTTTTTTGCCCTACCCTTGTTTCTTTGATAAGATTTATCTGATATATTGCATCTTCTTCATAATGTAAATCATTACAGGTATTAGGGACTTGGCTCTATGCCTTTCGTGGCGAAATGCCACTTCCTCAGGAGAGCAACAACTGTGGTTCTATAAAGTAACATATATAGGGGAGATCAAACATTCAACAGTGTCCTACAATATACATATACGTAGGAAAAATTTAGGATAGTCTTACTTTTACAATATCTATAATACTGGGTAAGAATAGGTCAGGCATGGGAAGGAGGTAAAGGTGGGATTTTATTAAAGTGGCATGTTTATTTTAAAGGTTGACTATCATGAAAGATATTGTATTCTGATAACTGTATGTGGACAATGCATATTACGATAGTATTCACTAGTAATTATTTTTTTTAATTTCAGAGTGTGACTTCATATATTAAAGCCAGGGGGGAGACTTGAGCAGTTGCAGCAACAGTAAAAACAAATAAGAAAAAACACACACTTAGGGCCCGTCTTACATAGTATTTGAGGTTGAATAAAGACATTAGTCCATCAAGTCCAACCTATTGGTGCCTTGCATTAATTTGTGAGCATTAAGGTGTGTTGCCTTTGAATGGGCTTGCAAATTCACCAAAATGGACAAAAATGGACACTCACATGTCCATGCCTTGTGGTGACTGTAAGAGGTGCATAGTGATGGTGTTAGTGCGTTAGGATGCCTTTGAAAATAAATAGCAACTCATGTTCCCAATGCACACCACTGGAGATCAGTGAATGAGCACTAATCGAATTTGGTTGTCATTGGTTGATAAATATTACACTGTAGCTTTGAATAAGATTGATGGTGGTAAAATGTTCAAGTTGTGACTTAAATAATACTTTCAAAATGATAACTATAATTTAGTTTATTTACAACAACGTTTATGTAGAAATATGTATCTCAATGACATCTGCCATGTTGAAGAAAACAAAGACACCAAAGAGATGAAGCCTTCTAAAGCCCTCATAAAAAAGATCAAACCCTCTTCTGAATAGAGCACACATATTGTGCCATGTTTCCACCCCAGCAATATTGTTATTAACTCCACTTCATAGGTGGGAGTTCAAAGTATAACACATAGAATAGTCTTCAATAATCCCAGGCAAATCATAAGGCTGCCTCTGCATTAGTTACAGAGATAGGATGAAAGACGCTGTTAAGAAGAAATATAGAAGAATACATCACAGTGAAATGACCACTGAGAGTGAAAGTAAGCATTTATGTAAGTGTGATCATTGTTCTGTCTGTAGTAATACAGTACAAATACATCAATTGCTGGATGTTCCTCCTCTCATAGGAATCATTTAGACTGAACTGCACACAAGAATTTCTAATTATTCAGGTTGAAATGATCAGACTTTAAAGTGGAACTATATATATATATATAT
>NW_017306635.1:852429-867622 GCF_000935625.1 Nanorana parkeri
TATAAATATGTGTGTGTTAAGTAACTTGGTAGGAGCCTGAGATGACAAGGTCGGCCTCTTTTGCTGCTCTTGCCAAACACCCCTAATGATGATGGACAATAGGTGTAAGGACGGAAGAGGGGCACGAGTGCCTGGAGAAAGCTGATGACACCCAGGCAGAAAATGCAGGTGACTGGATACGGAGAGTAGTGAAGAAGTCATCTCTGAAGAATGATGCTGACAGTGGATGGAAGCAGCACTGATGCAGAAGGCGGAATCAAAGTCAGGGACAGGCCGGCTTAATCACATATGGTCAGTAATGTACAGAATCAGCAGGCACAGGGTCGGCCTTAGGCGTTTAGGCGCCTTGTGCGAGAAAGCTTTACAGTGCCCCTCAGTGACCACACCTCTCAGTGACCACATCCCTCAGTGACCACACCCCTCAGTAACCACACCCATTTCTACAATATCCGCACCATTTAAAGACTCCCATTTTGTTAAGCCCCAAAGAAACATATTAAAAATAGGGCTGCGGAAATTAACTATTAATTTCTCGATTAATCGGTAAACTTTTTGATCGTTTAAAATAATTTTGATCGATAATGAAAACACTCACCTCTTCGCCGGCTTCCGGGAGTCCCGTCGGAGATCCGGTGATGCCACCGACATCGACGTCACCGGACTCCTCCCCCCTTCCCCAAGTAGCTCCGTCAGCTAACGAAGGGAAGGGGGAGGAGTCCGGTGACATCGATGTCCGTGACGGCTAAAGAAGGGAAGGGGAGGAGTCAGGTGACATCGACGTCCGTGACGTCACCGGACTCCTCCCCCCCTTCCCTTCATTAGCCGACGGAGCCACTTGGGCCGGTGAACATGGACTTTCTCAAGGGATGACCTGTCATCCCTTGAGAACGTTCATGTGACGAAACGTGTCACATGGAGCGTACCTGTCGTTTTCTTTGTCCGGATGAATACCCAATAGGAGAGATCAAATAGAAAAGACCTAAATTCCTTCATCTCGGAACAGCAAGCAGGTCTGGAACCTGAGGCTTCTACTAAACGAGGGAAGAGGATATACATCTTTGACCTCCAGGGGATAAGAATATATGCTTTCGATCATCAGGGATCTGGTGAGTGTATCTCCTATAGGGGATCTGCCTGCTTTTTCCTCCTTTTGGTTTTTTTTCGTTGGAGACTTCACAACACTGAACATTTCTTTGTTTTTTAATATATATTTTTTACGAATGTTTCTATCTTTATTTTTCATTTTTTATTTTCATCATTTTTGGGGGTTTCTTGTGCTGAAGATCCGAGAACTCTGAGAAAGTCAAAAAAACTTTAAGTACATTTCTCAAAAAATTGATATAAGTTTGCATTTTTAATATCTTTCGGAAGAAAACAACACGGACTAGCTTACAATGAGATAAAAAAAAAAATTATTTTCATTTTTCACATATATGACACATGGTGTTTGCAGAATTTTATTTATTTAAATAATGAGCTAATTTATAACACGTTTTTATTACCACGGTTGACAATTTATAATTTGTTACACATTTATGATATACACACACCCTTTCATGATTTGCTTGACACGGAGGTAACATCACTTTGATCCTTAATTGCAATTTGTATTGAACTTCCTGAAGGACATTTAGCGCTGTACATTTCGTTATACTAGTATTCTGAGTTGCCCGACTCAAGCGGTGGCCATATTGAGTGGGGCACGTGAGATTAATAACGTGCTGGATTAGTGTGATCCTAGTTCATTTTATTACTTACTACTGTGCTGTATGTGTATAGGCCAATGTAGTTGGATCTGTAAGTGCGTTATAATTAATCGAAATTAATCGATTAATCGATTTAAAAAAAATTTGATTAATCGAACACGAAAATTTTAATCAGTACAAGCCCTTATTAAAAAGTATGATAAAAATAAAACTTTTATCCAAAGGTATTTTTATTAAATAAAACAACAGAAGGCAAACAAGTGGTAAATAATAAATGTCAAAGTAAAATTAGAGTCTATAAAAATAAAGTGTCAGGTTGTCATGCGACCCCTTTTTTCAAGTAAGTGCATCTAGAAAAGTAAAAATAAAAAACAGAACACAAAACCCAGACTACATGTTAAATCAATGAATTACTATTTGCCAGAATATAAGAAAAATGTATTTGGGCACATAATAATTCGTTTGAGAATGCGTGGCGGCCATGTTGGCCACCGTCGCTTCTGTGAATGCGTGCCACCATCTTGGAGGTGGAGAGTATGATGTCACATGACACCATGCATGCGCGTTGTCAGGTGACGTCACACACCGATATAGGCGCCGCCATCTTGGAGCATACCTAGATATACACCAAGATGGCGGGGCCCAAAACGTGAGGTGTCATATTACGTTATGTGCCCTGCAACCAGAACATGCCTGTGGCCGAAATAGCATAAAAATGTGTTTTGCTTGATTAAACGGATTAAAACATTTTTAGTTTTCATTTATTTAATCTGAAATTAGTTTTTTTGTCTTTGCACATATCTAATAATAATACATGTGTGTGTGTGTGTGTGTGTGTGTGTGTGTGTGTGTGTGGAGGGGGGGGTTACATTTTTAAAATAATTTTTTATAATTTATTTGTATCTTTTTATTATTATTATTATTTATTTTTTTTTTTGTGGGGGAAGCTTCTGTGAAATATCAGTGGTTTAAACAGACCCCTAACATTTACCTTTTAAAACAGAAAAAAAAATTGAGGACACAGAATCCTCAATCTCTATTTCTGCACTCTCTGTTCTAAATGAATAGAAAGCGCTCAGTACAGAGGCTTCCTGTTCATTCAGAAACTGATGATAGTAAAATGAATGGGTAGAAGCCTCCATAGTGAGTGCTACTACCCATGAGAAACACGAAGTGATGTAAAACATTTGCTGTTCATTCATAACTGGGGAAACGTAGTACTGCCGGCTTCTCTCCTCCTCACCCCTCGGCCATCCTTACAGGTAGGAGGGATTTTCTCCTCTGATCCCTGCTACCTGTATGGGCAGAGGTAGTGAGAATCCAAGGAGAAAGACAGTGCTGATGGGGGGGGTTCTTTTTGGAGCACTGTCATGTCGGATGGCCGAGCGGTGAGGCGTAGGGAAGCCGCAGGCTGTGCCACCCAGAGAACGAGCTGTGTCGGCCGCCTGGCAACCTTGTTGTCATGGCGCTCTGTGCGGCCTTACAGCTCGAACACCCCAAAGGCTGGCCCTGAGCAGGCAGAAGCAAAGTCGGGGACAGGCCAGTTTTATAACTTGAAGGCAGAAAGGTACCAAATCAGCAAACAGGAGAATAGTCAAGAGGCAGGCCAAGGTCACTAAGGCAGGCGTAAAACAGCATTGAGGATTTGTATGTCTCTACCCACTAATCTATAAGCAGAGACAGAACTTCTTGTTTCTGGGTTTTGTGCTAGAAGTTAGGACATGCAAATACCTTCTGTTATATGAAGGCAATGGTGTATCTCACAGAGCTTTAGAAGTAGACTTTTTAGTTCTATTTGTACTGCCTCACCTCAATCTTAATGGTTGTACTACACACACTACCAGTAAAGAGTGTTATATTGGCATTGTACCCCGTTAGCGAGATCAACCCTCACTTCCTGTCCGATGGCAATGTTGTCACTGTAAAATTGGAGAAAATATTCCCATATCAGAGCCAATTGATAGTAAAACAACTCGGCAAGAGTTTTAATTGACCCATACCCTATCCAAAATACCCCCCAAAATGTTTTAGTTAGAGATACACTTTAGAGCAAACCTTTGGCCAGACTTGAACAAGCAGTTTGTCAATGTTACTAAACCTCTGGCCACATCAGTCTGTCCACAGGTTTATTTCCTGGTACTTTTCCCAATTTAACTGCACTGCAGGTACCAGAAGCTGTCTCACCCATCTTTTCCAAGGCCCTCCACTCATAACACCCTGGTATTTCTATGTAGGCTTTCATTTTCTACGTGAAGCCCATAAAACACATAGGGAAAGATTGTGATGCATTTTTAGTGCAGGAGCAAACTGTTCTGGTCCAGACAGAATCCGGACATCGTGTGAACAAGCCCTTAGACACAGGGTACGAGGGCTCCAACCCACTCCAGACCAAATGGTAGATCCTAACTGTTCCTATCTACCGGGTATCTGTTCCTGTCTAGTTATCTCCCAGAAGCAAACAGCCTCTTTGTGACACAGCCGGTGCTTTTTATAGCACCTTTGCATCAAAGATGGCCAACAAAATCTCATGAGAACTATGTGTCACATTAGACACAGGCTTTCCCAAGATGGTGCCTGGTGTCGATGGTAAAGGACACAATGGTCCTATACTGGGCTTTACCTAGCACCCGTAGTAAGCATCGGTCATTGTTCACTACAGAAAGATAACCAAGGAAGTGACTTAGGGATCACCGGATGGCCGCAACACTTTCCAACACGGCTAGCCCAATGGATCGGCAGCAATGCTCCTTGAGCTAGCAAAGACTGCCACCACAACCTGTCTACTATGGCCTACAATCCATTAATAGAATCCTGTGGTAGGGAAGTATGGAAGCTGTATTTGACCTCTTCTAAAAATACTAGTTGTCTGACTGTCATGCTGATCCTATGGCCTTAGTACTTATTCAATCACTGATCTGGTACATGTATGCAGATTAGGAATTCTGACTTCACTCTGACTTCCACTATCTACGTAGTTTTAGATAAGTGTGTCAAAAGTACTGAAGCCATAGGCAGCCACACAACTAGTATTTTCAAACGTAGGTCAGTAGTGGCAGCCTTTGTATTTGCTCCAACATGAATGATGACCTGCAATTTAACATTCATTTTCCCTTGTATCCATAGCATGCACTCAGCACTCTCCTCCTTCCCTGTGTCCTATATACAGTAGGGGAGAATAGGTTTACTCACCTCTATTACACGTATTAATATTTTTAATAATCTCTTTAACCAGCAATGATGAATATTTCATACAGGTTACGTCTCACTTTGAACACAAACAATGAGGAACAATAGGAGCTAATACATAATCAAGGAGAGGTTTCCAGGGAATAGTAATGTACACTTGTTTTAATCTTGCTGGAAATAACACACATTTCCAACCAGCAAGAGGGATTACTTATTAATGGACAGAGCTCTGTATTAGGTTCAAAGCATTCAGAGAACATACAATCCCTTTTGCGTTAAGAATGCCTCTGCCTAATAAATCTATATTTTATTTCTGCACTAGAAATGGGCCTGTCAGTTAGTAACTGCTACCACTTCCACACTGTTTGTCATTTGCAACATCCCTGAAGATCACCAAAACAACTCTTCTAGCTGTGAAGTGCCAGCAAGGTTATCCCGACCCAATTTATAGTTATGTAGTTGCTAGTAGTAGTAAAACTGATTGGCTGAAGGCGCAAAACATACACACCAAAATAACTAAATGAAAAACTATCTGCGCATTGACTTTCCTATCGGTAGTTGCTGAGGATTTACAAAGAAAACCTGGAACCTGCTGCCAGGAGGAGGAAGTGCAGATAAAATCCATGTTTTATTGTTTTCATCCTTTGTTGCATCTCAGTGCTTCTTCTCCATCAGAAGTCAGTTAATCTCCATCAGAAGTCACTGTGATAGGGTGACAACACAACACTAGAACTACGGTTGCCACCTTTTCTTCAAGCGAACCCGAACACTCTAGAGCCACACAGCAATTTTTTTTTTGGGGGGGGGGGGGGGGATTATCCTAAAGGGCAGAAAGCCAAGAGAGAAAGCAAGGAGACACAGCCAGGAGAGAAAGCGAACAGAAGCAGCCAGGAGAGAAAGTGAGGAGAGAGTGTGAGGAAAGACAGCCAGGGGACAGAGCGAGGAGAGACAGCCAGGAGAGAGAGGGAGGAGAGACAGCCAGGAGACAGAGTGAGGGCAGATAACCAGGAGAGAGAGTGAGGAGAGACAGCCAGGAGAGAGAGTGAGGAGAGACAGCAAGGAGAGAGAGGGAGGAGAGAGAGTGAGGAAAGACAGCCAGGGGACAGAGCGAGGAGAGACAGCCAGGAGAGAGAGGGAGGAGAAACAGCCAGGATACAGAGGGAGGAGAGACAGCCACGAAAGCGAGGGAGGGCAGACAACCAGGAGAGAGAGTGAGGAGAGACAGTCAGGAGAGAGAGCGTGAAGACACAGCCTGGGGAGAGAGCGAGAAGAGAGAGTGAGGAGAGATAGCTAGGAGGAGAGAGCGAGGAGAAACATCCAGGAGAGAGAGAACTACACTGCAGCTGTCACACGTCGGCTCTATTCATAGAGAGTGGTGACTGTCAGTCACTACCCCCCGGCGAGATTGCCCCTCCCCTCTCTGTTCTTCAAGCTCTCATTGGAGGGACAGACAGGGGAGGGCACGGGCACAGCTGGCTATGCTTCTAGATCTTTCCCAACTGCATTGTGTCTCCACACTGTCAGCATATAGTGGGCTATATGTTGAATTTTGGGTCACAGGAGGACTTTAGAAAGAGTACTACAGCAACTAACACTGTCTCAACGAGTTTCGTGGCACTAAGCTTGCAACCTCATCGGGAGGTTATGACGAAACACTTTAAGGTGAGTAGTAGCATCTCCTGGAGTGTGTAACTAATTTTTTTGTGGAATAAAAGTCTACTTTGAAGAGACATGGTTACTTAATTTCTTCCATCCGGACACCTCTACTGTCTCGCACCTACGTTTTTGTGGCATTCTTATCTCATCTTCTCTCTGACAATAATATGAGGACTGCCATTGCTTATCTGCTTGCTAGTTTCCTGGCTCTCATGATGACCTTCAAGTTTCAATGGTTTCACTATCACTGACCTAGATGAAGGATGCACATCAGGAGTTCCAGCTACTCTTTGATGTCACTTGCTTCATGCATTTGTGCTTTGAAACCATAAACAGCCAGGTAACTTGTGTTTTCAGGAGGAACCCAGCAGTTCAGCGCCGAGACAATGTCCTTTAGTCCACGCACCCAAAAGCAAAAGGCCAAAGCTGGTCCCCCCCCCTCCCCCCTAAGCTTTGAACTACCTCAGCAGAATACTGTACGTTGCAGGTCCTGCCCTTTTCGTACCCCCCTCCTGTTGAAGCGCCCAAGGCGGTCACCTCTTCTGCCTACCCCTTTGCTGGGCCCTAAAACAGTCCATATATTTCATATGGGATTAATATAGAAACCATCAGGTTCTGTGCATATCCCTCTACAGAGAGGTCATCAAACTTGTCCTCAGTGCTTGTCAGATAGAAGAAAGGTAATTTGAGGGTCTGATCATTCCTCATAAAACAATCAGAAGCCCTTGGGTATGGGAACTTTCCTTTTGCCGCAGTTTCCCCCACTGACATTTGTCACATTTCCATCTGACTTTGTTTTGTTTATATGGCTACAGCAGAGAACTTACAGACTCCCAGAAGTCTGGCAGTTCCAGACACCAGAAAGCAAAACAAACATGCTGTACTTTCCCTCGATAAGCATGAAAGGGGATTAAGGGTGACAGAGCTGTCTGTTCAAATCTGGAGCTTGGCTCAGGGACGTAAAGACACTTGTTTGAATTCACACAAGGAAGAGAAAAAAAAAATGCACGCCTGGCTCCACTTATTCCAGTTTTCACTCGAATAAGCTTTGGTGAATCCTGCGCTTGTACCGTAATGCCTTCAGAAAACAGAAGAAATGTTATCTTTTTTTTCTGTTAAATCTAGGGTAATCATATCTGTCTTCAGTTTGAGGTGAATAACCTACTGTGAAAAGTTGCAATAACATGAAGTAAGTGCTATGTTGGAGCAGGAGGTCACATTCTGAGCAGAAAAACTAAAAAATACTACTGTGCAGGAACATACTGATTTACAAAGCAGTAGGCCAATACAATGTATGTAACACAGCCAACATTCAAACTATATTTACATGAATATACTATTGTTAATATAAATCTGAGAAGAATGAACAAGGCACCAGTGCGAGAAGTTCTTGCAGCTAGGGCCCTTTACTGCAGGCTTCTGATTGGTGCATTGTGTTTTTGTTCTACATGTAAAGCAGATGCTATGCTGTTTGCAATATTACAGTTTGGGTTATCAATGTTAACACCAGCACCAGTCAAATATTTACAATTACACTAGACTCGGGCGTTAAAGTCATTCCTTCTGGAGGGTGGCTACTTTCCTTCTCACACTTAGTTTACTAATGTGCATTGAGATTGCACTCTATCAAAGCTTTAGCCACTGGCGGAACTACCAGGGTCGCAATTGCGACCGGGCCCTGGCGGCTATCCCTGTAACCGCTAATGTCAGTCCCGGGACCTCTTCCTCCTGTCCTGGGCCCTACATGCTTCACGCTGCTCCCCTCACCTTGTTCCGGGTGCAGCGTGAAGTATCCAGCCGGTGCAGCAGCCAATGAGTGGGAAGCGGTGTTATCCCCGCCCCCTTATGACACAGAATGCTGCCGAGCTGCTGCGGACACGAAGGGGGGGATGTAGGGAGCTGGGACTATGAAGGTGACATGGGGTCCGGGAGCGGTAAGCTGGGGACGTGAAGGGGGAGATGAGGGGAAGCTGGGGACATGAAAGAGGAGAGTGTTTTTCCCCCCTAAAATCTGTTTGTATCCCCCAACAAGCATGATGCGCCCCACCTCCAGGATGTTTTTTTAATTATTTTTTTAATTATTATTTTAATTATTTTTTTTTACTGTTGGAAGGGCTACATGGAAATATGTTAGGGGCCCTGATATTTCCCTTTGAAATAGGAAAAGAGATTGAGGGCAGAAAGTCCTCAATCTCTTTTCCTGCAGCCTCTGTTCTAAATGAATAGAAAGCACTCAGGACAGAGGCTTCCCATTCATTCAGAAACTGGTGATAGTAAAATATTTACAGTCATGCAGTTTATGAATGGATAGAAGCCTCTGTACTGAGTGCTACAAGGATGTAAATCACTTCCTGTTTATTCATAACTGGGGACACATAGTACTATGTGTTCCCAGTTATCTACAAACATTGGAGTGATCACCTGATCACTCCACTGTTTGTTCTGCACACAGAGGATGGGTAAATATCACTAATATTTACCGATCCTCCGCTCCCAATCCTGAGCCGCTCGGCCACGCACAGAGGGGCAGCACAGCCTGCAGCTTCTCTTTGGATCCCCTCTTTTTCCCCACCTGTATGGGCAGAGGCAGCAGGGATCCGAGGAGAAGCCAGGGGCGGGGAAGGGAGGGGGCTGAGGTTGGAGGAGGGAGTGCTGTCACTTCAGGATGGACGAGCGGTGAGGAGAGAGAGCCGCCGGCTGTCAGATCCTGGGCAAGACAAGCTGTGTCGCTCCTCTATTCCTTGCCACCTGTGTTGGCCGCCTAGTGCCCCTTTTGCCATGGCGCCCTGTGCTCGCCATGGCAACGGGGGCGAGGGGGAGCAGCCAGGCTGGCACTGGCTGCACCCCCTCACGGCTGCACCCAAGGCGAGTGCCTCACTCACCTCGCCTTTCCTACGGCCCTACACTCTATCACGGGAGCAAGCTTGGAGCAGTGGCTACTCTATAACACACACAGGGACCATGAGGACCAAAAGCAGCCACCCTCCAGAGGGAAGGACAGTGCCAGCACCACTTAAGAAATGATTTAAGGTTCTACGGAATTCAGCGGAATGATGCACCAAAAAAAAAAAAAAAATTGGAAAAAGTTAAGGTACTTGAATGCATTTTTAAGATTTAACTCCTGAGTTTAGTGTCACTTTAAGTACTATATATTAAGTAATGTTTTATAAGTACAGTTATCTTTCAAGCTGTCTCTTGGGGTATACACACCAAATGTCAATGCCATGCTTTTTCACACAAAACATTTTTTATTTGCTTAAAGTAAATCTATATTCTGTGTTAAGGTTTTCCTATTTCCTTTATTAACCTTTGTAGTGTCCTATTGACACATGTTTTGGGTTGACCACATGTCCAACCTACCTGTGCTGTCAATGTGTAACTTGCTGTGTACTCTCTTGTACCTCTCGTCCCTAACCCCTGGAAGTGATGACAAGGAGAGTGGGGACACAGAGTGGCACAAGTGCCGGTGTTGCAGGCTGGATGAATTTTCACAGAGGTCTGGTGCATGAACTGGAAGACTGCAGAACCAGGACCCAACTCCAGAATACTATGGTAGCAAAGCGGGTGACCGGAACATAGCCTAAGCACAAGCAAAGGCTGGTAACAGCAAAGCAGCAGAGTACCAAGTCTGGAGCAGAGGCAGGGTCACAAGCCAAGGTGAGCAACAGCCAGTCAGAGAGGTAGAGGGCAGAGGGCATAATTTAGTGTCCAGTAGGCAGGCCAGGGTCACAATGGCCATCGAGAGATCCATAGAGACTTTAGAAGGCTGGCCAGGTCGTTCACAGGTAATCGAAGATAGCAGATCAGGTCACAGGTAATCAGGGAACAAGCTGAAGACCACTCAGCAATTTGTCCATATAGCATGCCCGTTTTATATAGGTAGCTTGGAGTGCATGCCAATGCACGTGCACCTGCACAATACTGCGTACCCTCACGCTAATTTGTGTGTGCCTGTACACTTATATGCGTTTGCCTGTAATTCTATGTGCAGAACCATGGGCAATAGTATGTGCACATGCTCGAACCAGCACTAGTCTTCTAGAATGCATTGGACTTTTTTTACCCAGTGACCAATTAAGTAATTGTCTTTACTAGAATGTTCCCTGAACAGCTGCCAGTAACCCAATGGCAAAATAGTAGCCTGGCACAAGGCTTATCTTAATCAGATTACACCTCTGGCAGAGGTCAGCCCTGGCCCTCTCCCTGCTAGTACGTATCAAAAGCTGCCCAGTTCACATTTCTGTATACAACAAAGCATTGGCAAGGCTTCTGGAGAAATTATTTAAGGAGTCAAAATATAAAATGTATTGAGGTCACAGTGATCTTTCATGTTTTATTATAGTGTGGCTTATTTAGACTTGGGAGCCCCGAGGAGCTCACATAAGCCTATAATTGCTCAAATGTCAGAACTGTCAGTCCATGTCTGCTTGTGAATGAACTTTACTTTTCAAATAGTAAGTGTAGCATTATAAACCTTTACACAAAGTCTGGAGTCTCACCTCACCTGGGTAGCAGTGAGTGGATTTAGTCTGTCATCTGTGCAGCGCCTAACAGCTGTCTTTCCCCTATGCAATCTGCTTCACATGTTTGCTCTGCCGGCGTGCAGATAAACATGAAAATTGAGGTATAGGTTATATATTTGTTATATATATATATATATATAGGTAAGTCATCAATATTTTCTACCCAGTATGATCACTTTTCCACTTGACAACAGTTGTCTGCCAGTGGCCAGATCTCGTCAGTGTCATCTCATGAGAATGGACATCTTTACATCTTATGCTGCGGGGGCGTGGCCAAGCCATGGATGCGTGAGGAATAAATCCCTGAAGCTCCGGGCCCGACTACCTACCATCCACACTCTTTCCGTCCTCCCCCACCTCTTCATCCACCCATGTCTAAGAAGGGCAAACAGAGGGGGCAACGGTCCACGCCGAAAACAGCTTTCAAGAAGCTTTTCGTGCGTCCGGACACCCCCACGGACATGCGGCATCTTATGCTGCTATAGACACGTGATAAATATTGCCTCTGTGCAAGATTCACCACATTTTTTCCCTCACTGTGTTACATGATGATTGGTAATTATTGTACATTAGCAACTGAATATTCTAACAGAGGCAGCATGCTTTCTGGTTTATATACAAAGCTACAGTTTTACACAACAAAAAGCTTACTTTTCGGGTAAAGCTTAAGCAATTCCTCTCAGTCCTCAATACCCCTACAAAACTCTTCTAAGCATTGTTTCACTAACCAGAGTTTGTCATCATCTGTCCCTCACTGGCTCTCTTTTCAGGTGTCAAGACCAGTGATTCATAACTTGATGTCACCATGCTACTAGAGTCTTCAGAAATCTACCAATATAAAAGATAGCCAATACTATAGGTTCACTCCACCGGTCAGTGACATGGGCATTTGGAGAAGAACCCATCCACTGTGCAGTGACTTGGGCCCAGTGCATCACAGGTGGGCATTTGGGGGTTTCATTTTAGTTTTTATTTTAAACCATAAGTGGATGATTAACTAGAGGGGGTAGGCCCTGGCCGGAATTAAGCTTTAGGCAATTTGTGTCTTAAGTATCGGGAGCTGTCACAGAATGTAATAAAATACATTGTAATGTATGTAAAGGCATTGTAATGAATGTACATTCCGTGACAGATCCCAGTCCCTTAACTAAATGTAAACAAAGATGATGTAACATGCTCCCCCCTTTTGTTTTCATTGCGGAGCAGAGCTGTCACTTGCAGCCAATGTCAGGAGCGGATGTGGCAGCAGGATTTTTTTTCTCTTTGAGTAGGCGAGCATTGTGAGTGATGACGATCTACATTGCTATCTTACTCTTTATTTGGTAAATGAGTAGGGGTAACAACTACACCTTACTCATTCACGAGGGAGGAAGGCGGCATCTAGGTGCCCCCTTTATGAAAGGGTGGCACCGAGATTCAGATAAGCCCCCCTGCCCACAAACCCCACAACCACTAGGTCAGGACTGTGGGGAAGAGGCCCTCGTCTTCATCAACATGGGGACTATTCTGACTCCGATTGTTGCATTAGTGATTTATCCCTTGCTGAGACCTCTATGCCTGGCCTGTATAAGCAGATAAAATCACAGTGGACAATCCTCATCAGATAGCTGAGCTCACCAAATACCTTTTCATCTATGAAGTGCTTTATTTGAATGCAGCAGGGTTACAGCAAACAGGATACATCAGATGAATGAACAGATGGTATTTGAAGGTCAGAGATGGTAATGTTTCCAAGCATGCATGCAGATTAATATGTGGCCATGTTACTGTCAGACATTTTGATTCCAGAAAATGACAAGTCTCATGAAGAAGGCGGAAATACATAATAGATGGGAGGGAACACAGAAAAACAGGGTGCAGTAACCAGAATGCCCACAAGACGGCATTATAATAACCAGCCATACAATAGCAATGAGCAAATGGCTTAAGGAAAATGAAGTATATAAATTCTCACTTCACATTAATATGAATATTAACCATGACTATGAATTGTGTGATATGTTTACAACTGTGTAACAGCACAGGGACCTGCCACATGTAGAGGGCAAGTGGCCTGGTATGGTGTGGAGGGGGGCACACAATCTCCTGCTCTGTCATGGGGCCCCCCTAAAATTCCTACCAAACCTAGAAATCTGGTATGAATTTGGGGGGCTCTACACTGTTTTTGTTAATTAACATTATTACTTGCAAGTCATCTGACGCATCATGTTTTTTCTCCACTTTGATTTCAGGTTCAGTTATGCTGATAATTCTGTTTCATTTATTATATTTAAATTTTGGGATCCAGTTCCATACTACAGGAAGGGGTAAAGAAAGGTATAAAAGTGAGCTGGGAAAGGAGCATTTACCGGATTGGGTGAATGAGATCAGCCAGGAGGGGCTTTGGAGGGAGGTCTGCGAGGAGGAATCACACAGGTCTCATCAGCAGATGATAGGCAAGCTTCTCTTCCGTTTATCCTGAGGTTGTTTTACATTAGGATTGGATTGTAGCAAGTCATGGCAGTTGCTTGGAGGTTTGGATCCTTGAAGGTGTTTTTGTCTGCTTGGGGTTATTGATAAATGAATGGGGGACCCATCTTCAATGTCGGTCCCCTCCATGTGTTGAGGTCCGGTTGTGACCGGGTATTAGGAACCAATGTGGGCCTGCAGTCAATTAATGACATCCCCGAGGCGGTGTATTGTGGCTGGGGGCCGCATTGTACAAATTGTGGCCGTAGATGCAAATTTTGTTTACGGTTCCTAGTGCCTTCAGGGTCTGGAAATCTGATATTTCATACGGTCTGGTTATTGTTTGTTGCTGTTTGTTATTTATAAATATGTTATTTATACTAGTTTTGTTAAAAAAAAAAAGGGCTGTGGTGACCATTGAACTCCATCCCTTGGTGAATTGGTATTATTTAGTGCAAGGTGAGGATTTGGGGTTGGTATGGTAAAGGGGCTTCAGTGGATAATGGAGACCTCTGAACTACCTTAGTTCTGTTTATTCTAAACTACAATAACTGTATCAGAATGAGGTCTAATTAAACTGTGCACGTTTTGATATTAAAATCCATAGCAAACTTTATTAGAAAAATACATCTTTTATTGTATTGTTTTGTTAGCATTTTAGATTGCTTTGGTATGTACAGAAGATGCTGTTCTTACGCTTGTCTGAAAAACAGTTTAGGGTACAATTACACAGCTGTCAACATACAGTATAATTAGACTACAATATGTGTTTTTAAATGAAAAGAAAATTGAAAATGCATTTTGATCACTCTTCTATAATGCATATCATGGGAGGGATTAACTATTAAAAAGTACCTGCCACCTACACACAAGTACACTGATACACAGATATCTGGCGAAGCAGTACATAAAATGTGTTCCATTGATTCTACTAGTGCTGTATTGATTCCCTTCTATTCCCCATGTAACATTTGTGTAGGTAAGGTAATTTAGGAAAGACATGGAAATCTTTTTTGTAAGGTGAAGTAAGGGCTAAGTACCCAAATACTTAATGTTAATACATTGCATGAGTCGCTCATTTACAACGGACGTTATTCATATACTGTATCTCAGTTTCCTCTAAGTCTCAATTATTTATTTTGAACTTTAAAAAGCACATTTCACTAAAATGCAAAGTGTGTTGTAAAGTAGCCACCGCTCCAAGGTCACTCCTGTGATGGACTACAATCTCAATACAAATTAGTAAACTAAACATGAGATTTGTAGTTCTTTCTTTCTTTCTTTCTTTCTTTCTTTCTTTCTTTCTTAGTTCTCAGTGAAGGGGCACCTAGTATTTGGTCCAAATGGGGGAGCACACATGGTATTACAGATGCTGAACCATCATATATAATTTATAAATTTTAAGTATTCATACCTACATTGGAAAATTAAATCAGACTGGCAACACATCAAACAGAAGGAACAGAAATGACGATGCAAAGACTTCAGGATGTAGACCTTCTCAGTGGCAGAACTACCGCCGGGGGAGGCGGTGCGGGCGCAGCAGGGCCTTGGCCTGTGGGGGGCCCAGCACAGTCCCAGCGCCGGGCCCCCCATCTCTGCGTCGAGAGTGTCGGATCATCAGTTCATCCGACACTCCCGGCGCAGAGATGGGGGGCCTGCCGCCCGCCGGTT
>NW_017306635.1:867947-914004 GCF_000935625.1 Nanorana parkeri
GTAATCCAGGGCCAACCACGGCGTCCAGTGTTGTCCACGACGATGATGAAATAAAAAATAAAACAATAAATAGAAATAATCATTTTTAAAAAACGCCGACCGCCGTTCTGTCCGCTCCCTGCCACATAATCGCATTTTGACAGATGCCCAATCATGGCTCCAAATGAGTACTGAGCCCTGATTTGGCAGAGTCTTGCACCTGACCTGTGGTCAGGTGCAAGTCTTTAACCAATTAGAGCTTCTGAGGGCCCTTTGCCTTATGGGACGTTGCGCGGTCGAACAGACCGCGAACATCCCATAAAGTTCGGCGAACGCTCGAACAGCCGATGTTGGATTCGAACTCATGTTCGAATCAAAACGGTGGACCATCCCTATTTAATAGCAGTTCACCAGGGTGGGGGTGCCCATCCTCCTGCCCTATGTGGGGGTTAGATAGGTTTTACATAAACCCTCAATTGCCAGCACCACATTTTAGGTATTGTAGATGCTAAAGAGCCCTGTGCCCATTAGCAGATGGCACCAGTGCTTAAAGACAAGGACCTCTGTTTATTTGGAGAACCCTCTCTAAGCACCCCTCAATGTACATGAACTAGTTTCAGCTTATGTTTACAACCACAAAATTATGGTTAGCCAGTTACAATTAGTTTCTGCACCGTTGGGAGCTACTGCCAGCAGATTTGCCTGCAAGTTGAAAAATATTCTTGACGTGTGTCAGTTATTATTATTATATAGTATTTATATAGCGCCAACAGTTTGTGCAGCGCTTTACAATATAAGGAAGACATTACAGTTACAATAAAATACAGTTAGTTTGTATATACTGTATATATGTGTACTGATATACCAGACACTGGTGAGATAACAGTCACTTATTAAAAATAATTTATTTTATGAGGAAATCTAACATGAAAAGTAATATTAGTTATTTATAATTTTAATGCATGTTTTTATTATATTTAAATTATGACAAGATGTTTCTGTATTATGACACCCAGTCTTCATCTATAGACTCTTCCCGTTCTGTTGGGTCCCAAGATACATTTTAACAAGTGAAGAGTCAATCATGGAGAAATTCACTGGGAAAACCAATCAAATTAGGCTAAATATAGGAGCGTCCTGTGACCATCAATGTCTCATCAGCTCTTTGTGTTTAACACATTTTAATAAGACGACAGTGCTGTTTAGAAGAATGCTCACAATCACTGGTATTATAAAGTCATTCAGGGATTGCACAAATACAGATATTCTCTACACTGTTTTAACTAATAGCAACATTTGGAGATTCTTCCTTCTTCCGTTCTTTCTTATTGTCTTCTTTTCTCTAATTTAGTGGTAACATCTAATCACTAGCTCTTTATGCTTTCCTTTCAGATACAAGAAGATGGCAAAGCCAGTTTGTGAAGAGGAATAATGATTACTATGGATCATTGGCTTCTACAGGATTAAGAAATAATGGTCTACCTTCCTTCCCCTCCTTCCTTCCCTGCGCCCATTCCTCCCTTTATTCCTTCCTTCCTTCTCTTTCTTTCTTTCTTTCTTTCTTTCTTTCTCTTTCTTTCTTTCTTTCTTTCTTTCTTTCTTTCTTTCTTTCTTTCTTTCTTTCTTTCTTTCTTTCTTTCTTTCTTTCTTTCTTTCCTTCTTTCCTTCTTTCTTTCTTTCTTTCTTTCTTTCTTTCTTCTCTTCCCTTCTTTCTTTCCATCATTTTCTACATTCCATTAACTTTCTCTACCTTTTCTTCTATTCCCCTTATTTTTTTTTTCTTCCCTCACTGCTTTCCTTTCCTTTTCCCTCCATTTCCTTTTTCCTTGTTCGTCCCCTTTATATTCCTCCATCAATTTTCTTTCTTTCTTTCTTTTTCTAAGTGAAGGGGCACCCAGTATTTGGTCCAAATGTGGGAGCACAAGTGGTATTACAGATGCTGAACCATCATATATATTTTACACATTTTAAGTATTCATACCTGCATTGGAGTATTGAATCAGACTGGCAACACATCAAATAGAAAGAGCAGAAATTACAGTGCAAAGACTGCAGGATGTACACCTTCTCACCCCAAGTGTGTGGGGCTCTCTGGATTCTGGCTATAGTAGATTATACAGAACTCAGATTGAAGTTACAGTGACACTAAACTGAGGAGTTATATCTTAAAAATATATTCACGTAACCTAACTATTAACAAAAAAGTTTATTTTTTCCCCATGGTCCCTGTGTGTCGTGTAAAGTAGTCACCACTCCAAGCTCACTCCTGCGATGTACTACATTCTCAATATAATAAACTAAACATGAGACTGTAGTCCATCACAGGAGTGAGCTTGGAGCGGTGGCTACTTTACAACACACACAGGCAGGGCCGGGTTTACTCTCTCTGCTGCCCCAAGGCCAGGTTCCTCAATGCACCCCCCCCCATGAATGCCACCCCCCCTTCCCCACGGAGAATAACAGACCTGCAGGCTGCAAACAATGTCCCCAAGTTCACTTCCCGACTGTACATTTAGCTCTGCTTGCCGAAAGCAGGGCATAAATGTAGAAAACAACTACCCGCCCGGGCAGCAGGAGATAGGAATTCCACACCCCTCTACTCCCTGCTGCCCCGAGGCCGAGCCTTGGTTGGCCTTGTGCGAAATCCGGCCCTGCACACAGAGGCCATGGGAAACAAAAGTAGCCACCCTCCAGAAGGAAGGACAGTGTCAGCATGAATTCAGAGATGATTTGAGGATCTACAGCCAAGTGATACACAAATAAGATACATTTTTGTTAATAGTTAATGTACATGAATGTATTTTTAAGATTTAACTCCTGTTTAGTGTCACTTGAAATGAATGTGATTTATGCACAGATGCAGTTTTCATGGATGGAATCAATAGCCTCTGTTTGAGTGCCTGAGCATGTGTCAGTACATATCTCCCTCGCCCAACACTTTTATCTGTGATCCCCATATTTCACAATAAAAGGGTAGCAATACTAGTATATTCTTTACTATTCCATTTTTTTCAGGCAGAGACACTTATTCCCCCTGTTTTTACTTCTTTAAGTTACCCTAAATCTAGCTGTTTTAAACTATTTTATTTATGTGCATCTGTACAAGTCGATATGAAATGACACCTATTAAGCATAATTTAGAGCTAATATGTTTCATTATATGAACAAAAAAATCAATTCAATCAAAACAAAAATCTTAACACTGTATAAACTATAAACTTCAATATTTCAGTCTTCAAAGAAAAACGGCAGATGAATATAAATTCACTTTTGAAACCTTCTATGTGTGATAACCTGAAGGTATTTTATATTAAATTCCTATCATCCCAGCACAGCAGTTGATGGCTCAGATGAGCCTGGCTGAGGAAGTTTATACTGACTGATAAGATCAGGAAGCAGAATAGGTTAAATAGGGGCCAGTGACACCAAGTCATATCTGCAGTCTCTATTGTATTTTATGCAGATCTGTCTGTCTCATATTTCAAGCACCATAGAAGTCTGGGAGAGTGGCTTAACTAGCTCACAGAGTTTAGGCAGAATTTAGTCAAGGGTGGGCACAGACCACACAAAGCAATCATTTCAGATTCTGGAAATGTGTCTGATTTTTGTTTTATTTTGGATGTATGGTCTAAAGGAAAAGTGCTTGCCTCTTGGGTTTCTGCTCTTTCTATGTTGTTTAACAGCTTGCTGACTGCCTGTTATATATAAAAAGACGGACAACACACAGGTTGCTGTCAATAAACGCATGCGAGCAGGACACTGTAAACATTTTAAACAACCAGCAACAGCTACTACATACAAGCATTATCAAGCACACTACTAGCGGCTGATCTCCCCTCTGATCACTGATTGTGTATCACATCACTTCCACTTTCAGTCTTTCATGTCTCCGGCTGCTGTAGCCGGAGTAGGAGAAGAACCTGGTGAAGCAGATCTGTGCTTTATCAACTGCTTTGGTCCCTAGGTGACATTAGGGGTCTAATAGACCCCTGATGTCTCCATAAAGAGAACCTGTCACTGTATATGAGCTATCACATTGGGGGCCTGTTAGCCCCCTATGTAATAGCAATAAATTTAAAGTGACATTAAAGCCAAACATTTTTTCCCTCCCCTCAATGTTAATTAAAGCATTAAGATTTCTCTTAATCCAAACTTCTTCTTTCTTGTCGTTTTCAGTCTTCTCTCCAGCGCTGGTGCAGGTCTCCGATCCAGCGCTGACTCCTCTGTCCTTGCTGGCACTTCCTGTCCCACGGTGTCTGCATGCAGGTGCACGCGTCCATATACTTACCTTGCGTCTCTCTTCGTCTCAAGGCCGAAAATCCAAACTGCGCATGCGCCTGCCCCAAGATGCTTTGCGGCCACCCGAGAATTTTCAGACGGGATCGCGATGAGAAGACACAGGTAAGTTTAAACCGCTTTTAAAGCTTTTTTTTTTTTTTTTACTTTTTGCATGTATCTACTGCTTGCTGAAAGTGAGGGTTTAGAAACTGAATGAAAGTCACATATAAAAAAATTAAAAACCACAAAAACATTTAATTTAAGTTCCTCGCCCCTACATACATGTAGATACAAGCTCACACACGACTCAGGTGCGCCTATGTGTGAAAATCATGATTGCGCAGCACATATCACCACAAACGTCGGCGTACGAACAATGATTTTAGACTAGGGTCATTAATCACTGTTAACACCAAACTGATGAGCTTTAAAAGCTTTTAAAGGGTCTCCTATGGCCAATTTTGGGTTGTTGTTTATTTGCGATTTTCCGTGTGTGCGCAATTTTTAAGCTTGACACATGTTTCGTGTCTATTTACCTGATGTCTTTGTAATATCCCCTTTCGCACACCGTACCAATGTACCCCAAAATCCAACGGGTGCTGGAACAACTGGTGGATGGCGCCACTATATAGAATGTAGAAGATATGTTATTCGTATGCTATTCTGCTTCGGAATGTCCTTTTTACTCGTATTCCTTTAGCATGACATGTGAATGCTAAAGGAATACGAATAAAAAGGACATTCCAAAGCAGAATGATGTGCGGACAACACATTGTGTAGATTAATTACCCGACGTGACACCATGTTTTATATTTTACCAAAAGATTGGCTAATAATAAATGGTTTATAACATAACAAAAGGAAAACTTTTTTTTTTCAAAATTATTTGTACTTTTTTTCTTTATATTGTAAAATATTATTTTTAAAACAGTGATGATTAAACACCATCAAAAGAAAGCTCTATGTGTCCCCCAAAATTATATAAAAGTAAGTTCAGTACAGCATTGTATGACTGAATAAATGTCAGTCAAAGTCCCCAATGACCAGAATGGTTTTTCAAGACTTTACGGAGGTTTGATTTTATGTTTGCAACTTTTGGACATTACAATGGGTTAGATAAGCACACTTGCATAATCAAGTGAAAAATCAATAAGTGAACAATTGTATCCCTTTTCCAAAGTTCATATCGTGCCTATAATGTCCATCACAAAAAAACAATTTAGCACTCACAATTTCCAGCAGAACAAATCTTAAAGTGTCCTTCCAGTAAAGTGCAAGCTAGGTGAATGTGAAATAAATCTTCCATCTCCTCTGTGCTCCACCGTGCACTCCACAAGTGCTCTCCCTTACAACTTTTCCCGCACACACCAGATCATTATGACCGTCTGTTAAGAGGGTCACAATCAGCATAAGATCACTAGATCGGGTATGTTGTCTACATCCAGCCCAGTTTCTTCTCCTATTCCTTCTCCTATGCTCCTCCGTTAATCATCCACCACTCCAATATTCACATAATTAGCCAGAAGGAAATGATTGCTCATTGTATAGTATGTTATTTATTAAAACAGCGTAACTAGTCACATAAAATTACAAGTTGCCGGCCTAAAACCATGTACAAATGCTCTCTCCCTGTCTGTGAGTGCAGACAGGGAGCAAAGCCCGCCCTATGTTCTTTGAGAAGGACTTTCTCAAAGAATGGTACTCTGCTGAGGATTCTCCATTTAGACTATATAGTCTATGGATTGGACTTGTTTTTCCAGCATATCCCACAGATGCTCAATTGGATTGAGATCTGGAGAATTTGGAGGCCAAGTCAACACCTCAAACTCTTTGTTGTGTTCCTCAAACCATTTTTGAACTATTTTTGCAGTTGTCCAGGGCGCATTATCCTGCTGAAAGAGGCCACTGTAATCAGGGAGTACCTCTTCCATAAGAGGTGTACTTGGTCAGCAACAATGTTTGCCTTTTTCACAAAGTGCATCCTGGTACCATCTCTTCTCCATATAAGCAACACACATGCATTATGCCATCCACATGATGTAAACGAAAACTTGATTCATCAGACCAGGCCACCTTCTTCCATTGTTCTGTGGTCCAGTTCTGACACTCACGTGCCCGTTGTAGGGGATTTTGGCGGAGGACATGGGTCAGTATGGGCACCCTAACCAGTCTGTGGCTATGAAGCCACATACACAACAAACTGCGATGCTCCTTTCCATGGGAACCAGCATTCACTTTTTCAGCAATTGCACACGGTCAAGCTATAACAATTTAGCTTTTGTCAAGGTCGCTCAAATCCTTACACTTGCCTATTTTTTCTGCTTCCAACACATCACCTTCAGGGAGAAAATGTTCACTTGCTACCTTATATATCCCCCCCACTTCCAGGTGCCATTGTAATATATCCCCCCTCACTTCCAGGTGCCATTGTTTTTCTGTATACATTTGGTATCTTCCATTGTTCTCCCCTCATGGTTAGTGTCACTTAGTATAATCCTTAATAGAACATCCCTGCTTCTTCCATGTTCACTTATTTGTATTGCTAGCTCTCAATGCAGACAATTGGATCACAAGACCGTTATTATTATTATACAGGATGTATATAGCGCCAACAGTTACATTACAGCGCAGTGCATTACAATATAAGGAAGGCATTATAATTACAATACAATTCAAGACAAGATGGTAAGGAGGGCCCTGCCCCTGAGCCCTGAGGGCTTACAATCTAAGAGGGAGGGGAAAGTGATACATGAGGAGGTAGCTGTGTGGGAATTAATTGTTTGAGAAAGAGTTCAGTGGTTAGGTTGAGGTGGGATAGGCTTCCCTAAAGAGATGAGTATTTAGGGATCGCCGAAAGGCAGTCAGAGTGGGAGAAAGACAGACAGGTTGGGGTAAGGAGTTCCAAAGAATGGGAGAGGCTCTAGAGAAGTCCTCGAGGTGAGCATGGGAGGAGTTGACG
Organism: Nanorana parkeri; assembly: GCF_000935625.1. Lineage (NCBI taxonomy): Eukaryota > Metazoa > Chordata > Amphibia > Anura > Dicroglossidae > Nanorana > Nanorana parkeri. The sequence goes on from NW_017306635.1 coordinate 875,164, forward strand.
AGGGAGCTGGAAAGCAGGAGGTCATTAAAGAGGGAAGGGGACGTTAGGGTGATACTTTGAGATAAAGTTGGAGATATATCCGGGGGCAGAGTTGTGGTTTGCTTTGTAAGTGGTTGTTAATATTTTAAATGTTATCCTTTGGACGATTGGAAGCCAGTGCAGGGATTGGCAGAGGGGGGTTGCAGACACCGAGCGGTTGGTTAGGTGGACATCCTCTGTAATATACTTTGCAAAGTAAAACTACATTAGATTTAAGCTTCTGTGTCTTATTGGGGAGTTAGGCTGTCTGTGGATGGATCCAATGCAGCCGGTGGTTATACTGCCTGCAAGGATCGAGATCCAAAGGCAGTAGGTTGAAGCATAAAGCGGCTCTTGAAACAGAACAACATCCTTTCTTCTTTTTCCACTTTGCTGTTATATTAGTCCATTTAACATGACATAAAAGTAAAACAAATGAAAAAGCAATTTTCCTTCTTTACAAATGGTGAGAGTCCTTCTGCCTGTTTTCATTTTTATAAAGCCTGAAACGTTGAGTAATGGAGATTTACTGCAATGTGTTTTTAATTGAATATCTGTAAGTAAAAAAAAAAAGGACCGGAGCTCTACGCAGAAGCTAAGAACATGAATTAAAAGCCTCTCACGCAGTTCTCATGCACCAACCTGGTACGTGACTTATCCTAAAAGCCTCTTCCAGTGGCCGTATGAAGTACATGCCATTTAACTTCAGTGCCACTTCAACGGGCTTAATGCAGCATATTTTTTAAAAACCTATAGGGTGGGAAACACGAGTAATTTAACGGCATGGGTAGCTTTACTGCTAACAAGCTTTTAACTTCCTGCTTAAAGCAGCGGTTTGATTGCTTAGAATAAATAAACCAAAGTACTGAAAAGGAATATTTAAGTGGTACGTAGTTACAGAATGACGAAAGTCATGTCCATTAAACTCAGTCTATTCCAAACTAAGAAGGATTGGTCAAGCAAAAGGCAAAAACAACCACTGTGAAAAGATCACTTTATTTATTATTATTATTATTATACAGGATTCATATAGCTCCAACAGTTTGTGCAGCATTTTACAAAATGGAGGGTGACAATACAGTTACAATAGAATTTCAATATAGGAAGGTTAGGAGGGCCCTGCTCGTGAAAGCTTACAATCTAGTAGGAGGGACAACTGATACAATAGGTAATTGCGTGGGATGAGTTAATGGAAGAAGTAGTGGTAAAAAAATCTGCGCTAATGGAAAAATAGTTATCTGGAAAAAACGGACTTGCTAAAAGCTGCTAAACTCAGGAGGTAAAGCCTTAATAGTCAGTGAACAAAAAGGTACTGCGCTAGAAGGCTCTCAGTGATATACACTCAAAAACTTGTGCAAAAAAATTATTAATACATGTTTTAAACAAAACACATCATATAAATGTGCATGACCTCTTCATGAGGAACACTCAAAGTGCTAATACAGTGTAAGAATATAAAAATATAAATATAGATAGGTAACTGTGCAAGCAAAGTAGTGATCATAGAACTCAATTTGTATAAACACACCGTGTAAAATAGTTCCAAAAAAGTATACAATGTAAACTCCAACTTGTTTCAAAGTTATATAAAGTTTCTTTTGTTCTTTGTAAATTCCCAGAACAAGGGGTTCAAGTGAAGATGAAGAAAACCAACAAAAAATTGTTTTCTTTCCAGGTGCTATATAAAAACCATACAGGAAAAATCCCAGTCAAACTAATGCATATTCCAATTCAGTGGTCCTTTAGTGTGTTCAACAGGAAAGATCCCTCCTCCAGGGTATGCACTCACTGCAAAGTTGGACTGTATAACAACAGCCAGACTCGCTATGATAAGAAATGTTCCACGTCCTCACGTCCCGTGAACCCGTTAGGATCCCATATCCATGTCCATTATAGGACCATGATAGAAAAGAGCAGAGACGCTCATGGTGTAGTAGGCAAAGATTTATTCAAGCAAAAAAAACAATAAACACTTTCATTTAAATAAGTAACAGCCGGCCGGTTAAAGCGCCTCCACGGACTGAGAGTGTGACGTCGAAAACAGGCCCACTGCGACGCGTTTCGTCACCAAGACGTTGTCAAGGGATGGCAGGTCTGGCAAGTTAAGAAAACCATATGGAAAAACACTTACCCCATAGTTCCCTTTTAAATATATTCCTCAATAGACATGTAAGCCGGCAAAAAATATGTTTTGTTTCAGATTTTTCTTGCATATGGGTTTCAGGTCCGAATGACATTTAGTTTCGTTGTTTGGATTCGGATTTTTCGGAATTTCGTTTTAGCTTCTGATGGAGGTTTTCTGATTGGCCAGGAACAGGCACGTGTTTGATTTAGTATCATTTTAAACAAAATTTGTATGAGTCAAAATTTCATTAAAACAACAGGCGGAATTCATTTGCATTCCACCTCATTGAAATTCGGACATTTGGATGCATCTGAATGTCCGAATTCACCAAATTGTGTCGGAATTTTCATTCGTAACGAAAAGATATGTACATGTCCATTCATCAATAACCACAAAGGATACAAATCCACTTTATGCGCACCAAATGCATTTGCAAGCCCAAATATTAAGTTGTAAAGGTAGCAGTGACATTATGACGTGATGCACAGACTGAGCAGAGCTGTTGGGGGGGGGACACATCAGACCCCACCCACTACAGGAGGGGGTGGATACAGGACCAGTCCAGGGGGCGGACTGACCATTCGGTCCGTCGGGCACTGCCCAGGGCCTGCGGCCTTCAGGGGGCCCGTCACCCAGGGCCGAAACTAGTGGAGTCGAACTGCAGGGGGCAGCCTTGAGCCTCGGCCGTGAGGACCCAGCAGACAGCCGCCTGAGTACACGGGCGCGCTGAGATGAACAAACACCACACGCGGGTGGTTTTCTGCAGAAGCAAAACTGTTTAGAGATGCACAGTTCCTTCCTCTCTGGAGACCAACCCCTGGTACATTAGTAACAAAAGAAGGAGAGAATAGAGAAAGGTGTTTTTTTTTGGTTCCAGAGGGGACACATGCCAAAGGAACTTCAGTCACATAAAGGTATGTAAAAAAGTATAAATTTATTAACAAATGACTAAAATCAGTGAATATGCATGGCAGCATATATAAAACATATAACAACAGGGATTGCAAATAACTCCTATCAACCCTTATGCTCCACAATCAAGGTGAACCTATATAATCATAGTCTTAAATGTATAAGGATAACATCATCTATGACTCAAGAAAAAGAGGATATGATTAGGTTAATACATCTCAGGTGGGAGCAATAGATCTTAAAGGGGTGATAATTTTCTTGTAGTGTAAGTCTCGACGCGTTTCGCGCCTAAGGCACTTCTTCAGGAGCAGAATGGAGTAAATTAGGAGTCATACAGGAAACAGAGTGTAAATATTACACTGAAAAACAAAACATTTTTATGCATATCAGATTTGGAATTAAACAATGTGTTGGGTGAGTCTTACCCCTTCAGTGTGAGTTTCACCAGGTATTTGGTACTGGCTGGTATCTGATCAAGGGCCAGTGAACCCAGGGTGGAGGAAGATGGATTGGCCAACCCAAGCGGGGCCTGGACACTAAAAGTGGAATGGAAGTGTGTGTATGGGTAGGAATCAAAACACAATTGTATTCGAAGGTAATTGGTAGCCCCAGTGTGTGAATTCAAAGAAGTGAATATAATGTAAAAACTGGTGCAGCTGTGCATGGGAACCAATCAGCTTCTCTCCTCAGTTCAACATTTGAAAATGAGTGAGAGGTGCCGATTGGTTGCCATGCACGGCTGCTCCAGTTTGAGAAATTCCACTCAGTGTGTTCTAGTGCAGTGCAATCACACAAAAATAGTGCATGCCTGATGTTTTGCGATCACACCGCACACATGTTCCAGTGTGGGTGGGAGGCATGTCTGCAGCGACATTGACATGAATGGAGCCACCACGCCCCCTCCCACCCCAGAATGAGCCTTTGTTTATGCGATCCATTACGTTCATCCCATGAGACTGTGCGATGAGCGCACTGGATAATGTGAACGGGCCCTGAGTGATAAACACACCTTCATAAGGTTGTTCTGAACACTGTTCTGCCATACTTGCCTGATAGTTACCCTATCAGGCAGGGTGCTCGCAGTGACTGTGAATGGTGCCGCAAATATCAGCAATTGTGTAGAGATGTCACCAGCACACCAAAATCCTTCTTAGAATAAGCAAATGTTCATTTATTGAAGTTCCTTGCCATATGAACAACTGTTGTTTATACAGGTGGTACTTGTGGGAGGGGCTTGTATATGGGCGGAGCACAAGGGGGTCCCCATAACCATGTATTGCCCGGGAGCCCCATGTGTTGTCAGTCCGCCCCTGGACCAGTCACCCTGCACAAGGAAAGAGAGCAGCAGTGACCTGTCTTTATTACAGGAAGCCCCTGCACAGAGGAAATCTTTCACACCGGAATACTGCACAGATCTGGAAGAAATACACAATGCACACCAAGATTCAAGGGAGAATACCCATGCCTCTTATATTTAGAAAACATTTGCTTATCCTACAGTTCAGCTTTATACTAGCTGCAGGTAGCCTGAAGATTTGGCCTCATGTTATGTAATGGGATATTAAGAAAGGGAGTGGTTAACCTCTTCATCTCTGCAAGGATATGGTGTGTCTAGACTGCTCTAGAGATATTACTCAGCCAGTAGCTGATTGCTGGATGTGGCTGGCATGCTGCAGCCTCTAAATGGCCAATCAGGAATTTGGAGGCAGAGGAAAGGTGATACATGGAGCATTGTGTTGTGGTTTATTGGATAGATTCCAGTAATTAGTTTCCTTTTCACCTTTTCATGGCTCTTTTAGACATGAATGGTGAATGGAAATCACAATGTGAAGGTTAGGTGCTCCACTGGACACTTTCATGTAATGTAATATCTGCAGACGGGGAACAAACTCTACAATGACGACTAGTACAAGTTCTTTCAACCAACCTTGATGGACATGTGTCTTTATTCAACCTCAAATACTATGTAACTATGTAACTATGTAACCTTTCTATGTGTGAGTGTCAAGGGTTCACCACTGAAGAGGAAGACGTGAGAGATCTTTGCCCACATAACCTGGCTCGAGTCCAACGCACAACTAACTGTTAAAGTGACACTAAACTCAGGAGTTAAGCCTTAAAAATACATTCAAGTACCTTAACTATTAACAAAAATGTATCTTATTTGTGTATCACTGAGCTGTAGATCCTCAAATCATCTCTGAATTGGTGCTGACACTGTCCTTCCTTCTGGAGGGTGGCTACTTTTGTTCCCCATGGTCCATATGTGTGTTGTAAAGTATCCAATGCTCCAAGCTCTTTCTCTGATGGACTACAATCTCATGTTTAATTTACTAATTTCTATTGAGATTGTAGTCCATCACGGGAGCGAGTTTGGAGCTGTGTCTACTTTACAACACACACAGGGACCATGGAGAACAAAAGTATCCACCCTCCAGAAGGAAGGACAGTGTCGGCACCAATTCAGAGATGATTTGAGGATCTACAGCTGAGTGATACACAAATAAGATACATTTTTGTTGATTGTTAAGGTACTTGAATGCATTTTTAAGGTTTAACTCCTGAGTTTATAGTCACGTTAAAACATATGTGGTTAGTTACATTTGTCATCTGAGGAGGGAGGTCCTACGTCCTCTTGTAGAGAAGTGTAAGTTGTGGTGGGAAAGACTAGGAAGATGTATTACTAAGTCAGTTAGACAGGACATGTAATTTAGAGGCTATCAGACTGTAGTCGGTCTGAATTGGATTGATAGTTTGGCTTTCTTATGTTTCTCCCAAAGTCTGGTGATTGTTTGCTTCTGCCTGCTTAGGGGGGAGGAGTGCACCTTGGTAATAGTATGGGAAGCTGCACCAATCAGAGTGAGGAATGTTCATACCTCCCTGGCTAAGCGCTAGGAGGTTTGGTACCAGCGGTGCATGCTGGGAGAGGATATAAATATTGAGGCGTGACCTTGGAAAGTCAGTCCCCCACTGGTCTGCTGCCTGGGGAAGGTATGTGCGTGAGTTGTCTGATCCTCCTAGACCTGCTCCCTAAAGATGGTGGCCATGTGCTTAGACTGAGGCCTAGTGATTGAGATTTGAGGATGGAGATGACATGGAGCAACTTCAGCATACAGAGGAGACTAGGAAATCGGTCCTCTACTAAAGTGTGGAGACTCCTCTGACATGGACTGCTTTTTATAACATAAAGTATTATACTGCCTGGAGCTCAAGACACAGATGTCTGGATTGGCATAAAGGTTCTCTATCATGTGAAGTCTGCAAGTCTTCTGGAGTAAGCACTATGGACAGAAACAAGGTACTTATATTATTATTAAAGGGTTATGTGACCAGTTTTGTGATTAGACTTTACTAGAAGTCTACACTGTGTATAAAGAAATAATTTGCAGGAAGTGCCATATGCACTTTAAAGCTGGGGTGTGTAATAATAATAATGATTCTGTCTGTTCAGGTTGCATTTTAATGTTATACTTTTTAATATTCTAAATGAACTATAAAAGCCAAATATTATTCCCTCTGCATTTTTCTTCCTTTTCAACTTTTAAGGCGACTTTTTAACTTGTCCCAGATGTTGCCCTCCTCTCATTAGCAGTAAAATAATTAGAACATAAAGCCATAAAGAGGTAGAATGGATGGTGCACAGATCCCCTCCAGCACACAGATTCATATTTCACACTTTCTAAGTACGCTATTTTCCCATTAACAGCATTTTTTAATTAAAACTGCAAAATGCATTATGTGTTTGCAGCCATAATACCCAAAAACCGACCTGCGTGTAAAATTGTTCTTTAGCAAGAGCTATGCTGTGGATTGTAAGCAGTTGAAGAATCTGTAGGCAGGCACAGTATTTATAAGGGTAAGAGACTTGGTGTCCCAACCCAGGTGACAAAACTCTTTCTTTTGTAAGCTGGACCCTGTCACACAAGCCCATAACACATATCTGAACACAATTCATGAAACAGTTTAAAAAGTTGAAGGATGAGCAAACACCACATCCTCGTAGCTTGGCCAAAGGGAATGTAAAGGTGCCTGAACTCTGTTGTTCCATAAAGTGGTTACAGGTATGGATGAGTGGTGGCTGGACCTCAGCGATTTTCCTTGCTGGCATGGGAACCAGCACTATGTGTAGTATTTAACCTACATTTGTTGTTTAATACCCAATTTATGATTGACTAGAGTAGACGGAATGACCCGTGGTTGAAGCCTGTAGCTTGTCAATGGCAGTGAAAAGCCAGATTATAAGCAGCTGAGCTGCTGACCCTTCTGCTATCAATGGGGATATTCCTGTACTCCAGGATAGTAATGTATGGATATCTTCTACTTAGCTTCGACTTTGAGAGAAAATGCTGGACAGTTGGAACAGTTCTCTCAAACCGCCTATTTAGCCATGGAATGGAAATTATATTCTGAAAATCATAAGCTTTGCTAAACCTTTCATATTCTTTGAAGGGAAAAAATGAGGGCCGTTGACTAATACAAACTCTTCTGAAATTGCATATCTAGAAAAAAAGTCTTCAATGAAACGCTTGATCAAAGTTTTCTGTAGGTATTTTGTAGGTATTATAAGGATCCCTGGAGGTTTATGGTCACAAGTCAGCTCAGCTGCAGAGCCAAAAAAAGCCCTGAAGGGTAAAATGGCTTTATCCAGGAGAAAGATCCTGCTCTGGTAACTCGTTTAATGACACCCCTCGCTAATACTCACCTTTTCATACTCCTCCGTCATTCCATTGAAATCCACCTAAAAGAGCTTACCTTTGCAGAAGATGCACAATTCTTTTTTGCCAGTGTTTGACCCTTTTGTGAATTGTTTACACTTCCAAAAACCTTTACTGGCCAGCTCAACTCCCCCAGAAGGTTACATTAAAGCCAAATTGAACTTTAAGTTTACATCAGCCAAGTGCATCAAAACAAATCAGTTACTGTTGCATCAAAACAAAAATGTTCAAAGTCTTAGGGCTTGTTCACACCAAGCACGTTCCAGGAGTAAAGCAGAGCAGTTACAGACTGAATTGGAACTGTGTCCAATGTATTCCAAGGGTATTTTGGGCGTTCAGTTCCAGAGCATGTAAAAAAAACGCAGCAAGCCCTATTTTATCTGCTCTGGACCGTTCTGCAATGTATGCAAAAGCATGCAAACGCCCTGGAACGCACTGAAAGCCCATTTAAAAAAAATAAAAAAAGCTTTTCCACTACCAGCATGCCGTAAAGAGAGAACCTTGCTCTCTGTCTGGTCTCCCTGCAGAGGCTTGACTCCCTTCTTTTGAGTCAGAGCTAGAGACCTCCAATCAGCAAGAGCATGCACTTTGTAGATTGCAGAGCTATAGGTCTGACTCAGCAGGGGATGTGTCAGACTTCTGTAGATAAACTGCTGCTTCCACACAAAGAGTGGGGGTACATCTCTACAGCCTGCTGCCGAAAGGGAGAGGCTTTTCTACACAGGCTCTGGTTGCTTTCAAAATAAAAAGGTGCAAACTTTATTTCCATGACTTTCTTAAACCATTTGTATTTTGGGGGTGGGGACTGTAAGTGAAAGGTCCACTTCAGGCTCCTGTATTTTTGAGACACAGTAAGAAATTCAAAGCTAACTCTTCTTAATGTGACACTAAACTTAGGAGTTAAACCATAAAAATGTATTCAAGTACCTTAAGGGCTTGTTCACACCACTACCAGTGCATTCCAGCATCGTATAATTAAGCCTCCCTGCATTCTGGGGTGGGAGGGGGCGTGGTGGTACAATTCAAGTCTATAGTACCGCAGCAACACCGCCCGCCCACAGTGCAATTGCCCGCACCAGAACGTGTGGCACAGCAATGCCTGCTGTGCGGTCACAAAAACTTGAATGGCACCACCAACTTTACTTGAATGGCACCACCATGCCCCCTCCTGCCCCAGAACGCAGGGAGGCTTAATTATGCGATCCAGTGTTTTCTAGCCACTAACCATACTGGAACACACTGGTAGTGGCTGGAACAAGCCCTAACTGTTAACAAAAATGTATCTTATTTGTGTATCACTCGGCTGTAAATCCTTAAATCATCTCTGAATTGGTGCTGACACTGTCCTTCCTTCTGAAGGGGTGCTACTTTTGTTCCCCATGGTCCCTGTGTGTGTTGTAAAGTAGTCACCGCTCCAAGCTCGCTTCCATGATAGACTATAACTTCAATACAAATTAGATAACTAAACATGAGATTGTAGTCCATCACAGGAGCAAGCTTGGAGTGATGGCTACTTTACAACACACACAGGGTCCATGGGGAACAAAAGTAGCGACCCCCTTAGAAAGAAGGACAGTGTCAGCTCCAATTCAGAGATGATTTGAGGATCTACAGCTGAGTGATACACGAATAAGATACATTTTTGTTAATAGTTAGGGTACTTTAATGCATTGTTCAGATGTAATTCCTAAGTTTAGTTTCACTTTAACATATCCTTCAATTTCTGGCACTCTCAAAGTCTTTGTATTCAAATGCAAATTACATTTGACTAAAGAGCATTTCTTGACTATGTGAGCAATCCTAGCAGTCTCTTTAGGAAAGGTTGACTGTTTTTTTCTTGTATCCGGGTAGAACTATCAGAGAAGACCAGGCATATTAATCTTGACACAACGTAGTGTAAGGCTGTAATGGAGCATTCCTTGCCTGCTCTCTGATTTACATGAGACGCTCAAACACCTGTCACTTAGAATGACCCTATTAACACCACGATACTGTTCTTTGATGAAAAACACACCTTCTCTTCGGCTGCCATGAATAAAATACTTGATTTCAGACAAAGGGATGTGAATACATGTTGTATTCGCTGATGTCTGATAACCAGACTACGCTCTGTTCTACTTACATGCTAATGGCTTTGCTGCGCTCCTGTCCTTTTTTTTTTGCACATGTAGTTATGTAAAAATGTTTTAGAGAATGATATAAGATGTACAAATCTCTCAGTAATGGAAGCAGAAAGCTCAATGTTTCATGAAAAGTGCACAGTGTATAATGGAAGTCGAACTTCATGTTTTTTTTACATGCTTTGAAATTCACAGACATGGCTGAATCTTCTAGCTCTTCTAGAGCCTATTGTCTCGATAGCATTGCAATGAACCTTTATTTCTTTTATTGGTTCTTAGCATTTCCTGGGTATTTGTAAAGGAATTCCAATCAGAAATTGTATCAACAAAAGTGCTCTCAATAGTAATACTGTCCTCTGACTTTCTTTAGAAACCTTTCTTTCTCGACATAGGCGATCCTCAGTTCCATCAGCATTCAACAGCAATCATACCTCTTTACCTTGAAGAATGAGTCTTCCAGTCTGTGAGACTAATGTGATGTCTGTAAGGGGTCTTGACAGGGCCATAGCTAGGACGAGGTGACTGAGGCACTCGCCTCAGGCGCATGTGCGGGGAGGGGACAACAGTCCGGGCTTGGTGCGGCATATAAAAGTGGGGCGGAACAGCCTGCAGCTAGCTTCCCCTCTGGATCCCTGCTGCACTCCGCCACCTGGAGAAGTGAAGCGTTGAAGGTAATGTCCCCATTCAGAAACTGGTTGATAGTAAATATTTTCTGAATGAATGGGAAGCCTCTGTACTTTCCATGCATTTAGAACAGAGGCTACAGGAAAAGAGAGTGAGGACTCTAAACAGCCTCCTGATATTTCCCCAATGATCCCCAACAGTAAAAAAAATAAAAAAAAATAAAAAAATAATAAAAAAATAAATAAAGACAACATTTAAAAAAAAACACATTCTGGAGACGGGGTGCATGATGTCACATGATGCCACGAATGGATGCCACGATTTGGGTGACATCACATGCCTGTTGGGAGGGGGGCACATTTTTTTGTTCTTGCCTTGGGCACAAAAGGAGCTAGCTACGGCTCTGGGTCTTGACAATATGACATACAAATATAGTTGGAACTTTGGCATATTTTCTAAATGCCCGCAATGCCAGCACAAGTACATATAATGACAGTGTCACTACAGGAACTATAAGTAGCTAAATTTGCAAAAATTGCTAAGTAAGAACCAAACAGAAAATAATGAAAATCTAATTCATGCAGTTTCTACTGCTGCAGTGGTACAGTAGGCACCCCCTCTGTCAGCGTTTTAAGGTTCAGCTGATTTGCTGACAATAATGGGAACTTCAAATAAAGACGTTTTCAAAGTAACTTTACACACACACATTCCTAACAGTTGCTTAGTGGACTTATACTATATATATATCCATTAGTAGTTATCAGTCTTAAGCTCAGGGCCGGTTCTGGTGCCAAAAACACAAATACAGGAGTTCATGGATTATTTAAATGTTAGTTATATGAGTTGAATGTTAGCGTTAAGGTAAGGGCTTGGGTTTAGAGCAGGGGTTCTCAGACTTTCTGAGCAAAGGACCAATTCACTATCCTTCATACCTTAGAGGAAGCTGGACAGTGGTTATTTGAAGTAAACAATGCCACAGGCTTATTCTTCAGTGGAAGTTAAATATGCCCCAAGGTTCACAAGCAGTGAGAGTAAAAAATGGCCTTTCGTCTTATTGTTGATATCAGTGAAAGGAATAGTGCCCCATCATTATTATCAGTGGTAGTAATAGTGTTCCATCATAAATGTCAATATAAGGAATAGTGCCCTGTCACTGGCGCCGGTAGGAGGAATAGTGGCCAAGGGCCAGTTAGGGGAAGGAAAAGGCCGGCTCTAGCCAAATTCACGGTATCACAGTCTCTGAGACACCAAAGATAGCTATTCTTTAGTATGCAAACTGACTACACTAGACTCTGTATGGTTTTCGCTCAGGTGTCACAGAACGATTCTAATGATAAGCATAAAGACAAGGGGTGTCCCTACACTTTTTGCCACCTAAGGTGAGGGGTCTTCAGGGGGTGTGGGGTGCTTGATGCTGATGGTGCATGTTCCGGGAATGAGGGAAGGAGTAGTGGGGCATGGGTACCTCTGGTTTCCGGTTATGTCCAGTGTCCCACCCAGCTCACTGACATCACTAGTTGCCAGGAGCTGGGTGGGACACCAGCCAGAGTGTCACAGGCATGAGCCTTTAGCAACCTTGCATGCTCTGGTTGAATAGACACACCTGCCACCACCCCACACATGACCCAATGAGATGCCACCTGAGGCAACCACCTGAGGCTGACTCATTATAGAGACGGTCCTAGTAAAGACACAGTATGTACTTGGATTTTCAAACTCTCATTCAGAAATGAGAAATCTATAAATACTGATTAACTCTGCAAACCAGTCAAATCAAAATGCTGGACTGGCTGGACTGGCTGGACTGACTGGACTGGCTGGACTGGCAACTCAACCTTTGTTTCCCTACACAGTAATTTAACAGGAAATGCCCCATATTAACCAGCAGCAATGTTACTCCATCTGCAATGCAGTGATACTTTATGATTGTTCTTTACTGGTTTATTGTTACGTGCTGTGGTAATGGACACACTCTGATATGCCTTTTTACATGCATTAATGTGCATTGCATTAGGGCAGCCCTTTCAATTAATTAGTTGCTCAACTTACAGAAGTCCCACCAAAAAGGTGCATGCACTTTTTTATTTTAAGTGCAAGGTTATCAAGGTGCATTGGGGTACCATTGACCAGAATAATGCATGCTTTGAAGCTCTTTGGCAACTTATACAGTGTTGGGCGTGTTCCCACATCGCCCCGATGTGACGGGGAATTTGTTCTCTTTTTTTCATTATTTTTTTTTATGTTTTCATTATTTTTATATTTTTGTTTTATTTTTTACTACTGATGGCTTTAGTGAATGATCAGGGATCTGAACAGACCATTGATATTTCACTTTTGGAATAGAGAAAGATTAAGGACACTATATTCACAAATGAAGAGATAGTAAACATAGCCACTCATGCTTACTATTTATTAATGAGATATACTGCATATTGAACACCAAGGTGATCAGAACTAAACACTCCGGTGTTCATTCAAGACAGGCAAAGAATCAGTAAATATGACAACCATAGTTACTGATTCTCTACTCGCCATCCTGAAAGATCTGATCCTTCCCACTAGATGTTGGCTCCTTCTCCCCCGCTTGTGCAAACTTGAACTTATAGCAAAGTGGAGAATACAGCCGATGTAAGAGTTAATGTGCTCTCCAGCTGCAAGCAGGTCTGGTCTGCGGAATCCGTTATAGTGGCAGTGAGAGGGTTAAACAATAGCTAAATGTAATATGACCTATATGACCTATGCATAATTCTGTGAGACAGGAAGTAAACACATTACAGGTATCGGGAGAAGTGGATTCTGGGAAATATTGACAATGAACTGTAGTCAATTGATATGGAGAGAAAAAAAATAATAATTGTAAGAATAGTTATAAAAATAATGAATGTCTGCACGCTGAAGCGGAAAGATGATTTTTAATAATAAATAATAAATTGGCTTGCCTGGCAATTCTATGTTTTATATTAATTTTGAACAAAATGAGTTACAGTTCAAAAACATCCAGAGAATCTGCAAGGTGTCCTATTGCCTCATTTTAAATTAGGTGTCTAATTTTGTAGACTTGGAAATGTATTTCAATAACATCATCTTCAAATTGCATTTTCACACTGGAGCAAGGAAGCCCATATTCTATTTAGCCTGGCCATGGTCAAGCTCTTCCTGGGGGATTTTAAAGGTATTATCAGAAAAGCTGGGAAATAGATATGATCCTCAGGCTGACTAGCTATAGTCAGCACAATGGGCCAGGATCATTCAAAATAAAATTATCCATGGGCCAGGATCATTCAAAGCCTCAAAATAAAACCATTATTGGTGGCTCCCGTATTCCTACTCTGAGAAGTTCTCTTTAAAGCCCCCTTTCTATTTAAAAAAAATATATATATATATACTCACCTTTCCAAACTCTTTAGGTCGGTCATGTGATCCTGCAGAAATGTCTTCCTCTTTGCCTCTTCTCCAGGCAGTGCTCTGTGATGTAGTGAGTGGCACTTATGTGATGACATGAATTTAGGGCATCGTACTGCTGCATGTACTGCACATTAAATAATTAGAAGATCTAGATATGCAGGCAGTTGGACTTAAATGGAAACATTGACAGTAAATCTTCAGTGAGGTCACCCATCAATTTAGCATCAGGAATGCTTGGAATAGGTATAATTAGGGGGCATAGTTATAATTGGCTTGCATTGAAAAAGTCAAGATTTGCATAGAAGGTCAGCTGCCTACTGTATATCTCTGGACTTACTGAATATGTTGACTTGTGCTTTCACAGAAACCTTTTCATTTCATCCTCACATTGTCAGCTTGGATTGCTCAGGTTTGTGGCATATTTACTTTAAATCGTTTTTCTTCCAACTATTAGGCACTATCTCTTGATACTCATTTCGAGGACGTGTTCTTGGGAACTATTAGTATTTTTGTAGGGACCCAGCACCAGACAGCAGCATTATGTTCTAGTATAATTGGTACGAACATGAACGTATAACAAGGATAACCTTTGAAGTGTGAACTTCTATAGGTTCTTATATCATTTGGTTCCAACCAGCCTTGTTTTATTCCACTGGGATGAACTAAGTGGTTAATATTTAGAATTAAGAATATGGCCACCCAGTCACTGTTGATATTTGATGGTGTTTTGAGCTTGGCAACTAATAAATATTGCCATATACCATTCTTAGGGGTTCAAGGGTATTTTATAGAAGAAAAGACCAAGCTCCAGCCATGGAGTGGAAGCATCTTCATTTGCAGTTGTGGCTAAAGAAGGTAGCAAATCACACTGCTCTTCAAATGAGGTAATTGAGCTGAGAGCCTTTAAATCTCATGACTGCTGGATTCATCAATTCTGCCCCCCTTTTTAGTTCCCAATAAACCACACAGGCTGTGTGACTTGGGTTTCAACAGGGATTAAGTGGGGATATGATTTTCAAGTACAAGATGTTCAATGGTGACAGCAACATTGGCAACAAACTGTTTGAGATTAACTCCATTACAAAAACTAGAGGCCACCCCCTAAAGTTGGTGGAGAAAAAATTCCAGCACAATGGGCGAAGAGGGTTCTTTACAGTAAGAGCAGTTAAGGTCTGGAACTCACTGCCATCGGCAGTGATTTCAGCCAAGAGTGTAGATTTGTTCAAGAAACGTTTGGACAATTTCTTGAGGGACCGTAATATCCAGGGATACCAGTATCCCTAAGAATGAGATGATGCGTGGACCTATATGGGTTGGACTTGATGGACGTATGTCTTTATTCAACCCCAAATACTATGTAACTATGTAACAGCCACAGCTAGTGGCGGAACTACTAGGGTCGCAGCAGTCGAATGTGCGACCGGGCCCTGGCGTTCCGCCACTTGGGGGGCCCAATGAGGAAGAAGGGGACCCTGGCAGTGGCAGTAGCAAGCAGGCGGGCAGGGCAGCTAATTAGACAGAAATGCAGGCAAATAATGGGGCCGCACAGGGGCCTAAGCCACGAGGACCCAGCAGCACCCGCCTGAAACAGAGACCTGCCTTGATGTTCCCGGCTGCTGTCCCCACACGCTAGTGTGTTTTACAGCCTCCTGCAAGAGCTTCCTCTAGCTGTGAGAAGAAGCCAAGAGGACCATGACCGCTGTGGTAAGTGCTTGTCATTATAGAATATGGAATAGAACATGGCTGAAATTGACTATATTCTATTCCATGTTCTATAATGGCATTGTATGACTAGAAATCTACAAGTCGGCAGTTCAGCTTGTATGCTAGAAGGCTGTTTTAATTACTGTGCTCATGAAAGTACTAGTAATACAATGTCATTATAGAGACATAGAATAGACTATAGTTGAATTCAACAGTTACTGTACTATATGGCACTGTATTACTAGTATTTTCATGAGAAAAGTAATTAAAAGAGCCTTCTATCATACAGGGAACTACAAGTCTCAGCATGCACTCACTGTCCCTGCACACCTCTCACATATCACCCAGGGAACTACTGCAGGGGCTTGCATGCTGGAACTTGTAGTTCCCTGGGTGATTTATATGTGTGGGTGTACAAGGACAATGAGGGCATGATGGGACTTGTAGTTCCCTGGGTGATGTAGAGGGGTGTACAGGGACAATGAAGGCATGCTGATTGTAGTTGAACTACAAGTCCCTTCATGCCTTCATTGTTATACCCCAGGGTCACAGTGGTCGCATGTGCAACCAGGCACTGGCATTCTGCTACTTGGGGGGGCCTGGAAAGGAAGGTAAGAGCCCAGCCCAGTAACCGCCAAGTCACTGACATTGCCTCCTGGGACTACAGCTCCCTGCAGGCCAATGCTCCGCAGCAGGGGGGGGCCTTCAAAGTTTCTTGCAACGGGGCCCTGAAGTTTCTAGTTATGCCTCTGGTCACAGCAGCCCAGTATTTTCTACTATAACGGATTGAGTTTTACCGATCATAAAAAACATAAACCACAAACCAAACAATAATAACTAAACAACTGTTGTTACTATAATTGGTCTTTGGTGTCCATTAGCCCAACTAAGGCTTTTGTAAATCCACCCCATGTCTCCAGCTGCACCCTCACTAGCTTGGGGACAATTCCAGCATTATCTATGGCCGACTTCCCTAAGGGTCTGGGCCCCCGTCCAAAAGAGACCCCACCAGGACCGCTAGATGTCCCATCTCACATTTTTTTAGACCCCCTAAGCTGCCATGACAAACTCATAGAAAATGCAAAGACCCACCTGTAACCTGAAATAAGGGAGGGCAGGCAGGACAACTTGCCTCCTTTGTCGACTTTCCAGAAAGGACTCCTAGCAACCCCAGAGGTTGCTTCCCATGCGGCTCCTCCTGGCTACCTGACACTCTCCTCCAATCATGTAAGACCCACTAATTGTTCCCCATCTTTAACCCTTTCCCAGGGGACAATTCCTCCCTACAGATATGTATCCCCTCCGCTTAATATCTCCAGGTCTCTCTTTACCTAGCATTCTGGGAGTAAAAGTTGTACAATCTCTGGGCAATCTCTTACCTCCGTAATCTATTCAATCCAAATCCAGTGACCTATGGACTCGCTCTACATAGCTGATTGTTTAAAAAAGATATTGGATGATCAGGTTTTAACAGATGTGGCCATCTTTACACTGACTGACCTTCACCTGCAGCAGAAATCACATGACCAAGTGGTTTGGCATTTAGTCACATGATCAACTTCTGTGTAATTCCAGAGTAGTGTTTTCTGTAGCTAAGATAATTATTTAACATGACTTTTACCCTTAAAGGTTTTAAAGCAGACGAGTGGGCATGCTAGTGGGTCATTCCTATTCGATTATGGTATCATATTTAGTGTAAAGTATGCCATAGATGTTTATCAGAAGCATTCATACACATCCCCCTTGTGGCTTTTGACATTCTCCAGATGTGTATTGCTGCAGACGATGTATTGCTGTAAACGATATATCTTAATAAATAACCATAGTAAATGTCAGACCCATTTTGATAGCTGCACCTGTTTGGAAGGACACATTTTGTAACTCATCTTATAACGCTGATAACCTCTTATGTTTAATCTCTGCTTTGTCCTTGTCCCTCTCATATAATTATAGTGTCAACCATCCCAATAGACTTCAGAATTGTTCTCCTGTCCCACCTGACCCAGTTCATCCCTGACACCCCCTTCCCCGGCCCTCACTAAACTAATTAGTCATATCAGAAACCACATTATTTCAGATGCATGAACTAGAACAAAAGGAGTCAAATTTATAATTCATGGGGTTGTCTGATATATAAAAAATCTTTTTTACAGATTTAATTAATATTAATATTTATGAAACTAGAGCGGAAAAAAATAAAATGTTATTTCTAATCAGAACAGACAATGTTTTATAATGCAAATGAACACTCTGAAAGTAATCAACATCAGGTAACGTTCTAAAATGAGTTGTATATTTACATTAGCAGAGAAAAGGAGGGGATGAGAGTATTTTTAAGCACTTGTATTACAAGAAGCTGCTCACCGCTTCACTCTTCAGAAGTTACGGTATGACCTTCTAGTTTTCTGTGCAAATGTAAAGTAAAATACAGTATTAAATACATTGTGTAAACACTGCATGTAAAACAATGCAAGTAAGACCTGACGTATACAGGTGTCAAAAGGGGGCTCTAGGCACACTAAACATCTAGCAACCACTTGTTGATTCACACAAGTGGTCATGAAGTGTCAGCTCACCTTAAGTCACATTACAGTCCCACCTCAAACTAACCACTCAACCATCACATTCTCAAACAATTCATTCCCACAAAGCTACCTCCTCATGTATCACTTGCCCCTGCCTATTAGATTGTAAGCCCTCACGGGCAGGGCCCTCCTTACCATCTTGTCTTGAATTGTATTATGATTGTAATGTCTTCCTTATATTGTAAAGCGCTGTGCAAACTGTTGGCAATAAATACATCCGGTATGATAATAATAATTACAGTGATTACAGACTTAGGTGCTGCATTTGTAGGTGCAGGGCCATCCCTATAATTAGACAGCCTGAGGAGGGATCTCATTGGGTCACGTGCAAGGGAGTGGTAAGTGTGCCTGCCTCCCTCTTTCTGGCCAGAGCTCTTATCAACCTGTGACGCTCTGGTCGACGTTCCGCCCAGCTCACTGAAGTTCAAAGGTTGCCAGGAGCTGAGTGAAACGCTCTGGCTGGCATCTCACCAAGTCGGCCAGAGGCAACCATCCCCCCGGGACATGCACCACCAGCAAACACACCCCAATACACCCCCACCTCCTCAGGTAGTGGGAGATGTAGGGATGCAGGTGATAATACTGAAACCCTTGTGACTGATACTACTTCTCCAGGCAATAGGCAGGAGAGAGCTGAACACACAAACCAAAGCTGGGCTTTTGTGTAGATAAAATGTGAAAAAAACTGTAAAATATAGCAGCAACAGAACACAAAGAGCAGCTCCTTATAGGTTGACAGTAGTGCTCCATTAGACAACTAAATGGTAACTCGTGAAGAGAAAACCTCACCTTTCCTGCAGAACAGACTGGGCCAGGCTCACTGAAGTAGGTGGTGAGGTGACCAGAGCCTTGGCATTAATCACATGACATCTGTCAAAGGGAATTGTGGCACTTTCGTGGCTCTCCCTGCATAATGATCCAATGGAACAGAGGGGGATGGGGGGCTGGTTTAAAGTAGTACTAAACTCTTGAACTTTTGTTCAATAATGAATTCAGATCAAACAAATATACAATACCTAGGAAAGTATATCTTTACATTTTTGCCCAACACTTACACTCATCATGTTTCCAAACAATTGACTCCAACTCTCTCAGCTCAACTTCCCTAAACTTCCTGTCCAGTACAAGGTCCAGCACAAAGCAGTCTCTCCAGCAGATTTCCAGGAAGAGAGGTAGGAGAGGGGAGCAGGGATGAGGGAAGTCGCTTGTCTTGTCTTGCTATGTCTGTGTATTTGTGAAAAAGCAAAGATTTCCCAGCACACTTACCGGCTAGCCTGCAAAAAAAATAATTTACACTGTCTAACTCTTAGGCCTGGTATGGCACAGGGGAGCAATTTCCCTTCCCCCCACTCTTTCCTGTCCTGCCAGGCCTGTGCTCGGATTAAGGGTCTGGTTGGGAATTTTAGGGGGGGCCACACTTTTTCCCCCCATTCTCTGAGGGTGGGGTTCCCTCTTAGAATTCCTACCAGACCTAAAGTGCCTACTGTGACTTTTTGTTTTTTTGTTTACATTTGCGGGGAGAACGGTCTGCTTCAGCAGACCACTCTCCCCGCTTCTGCTGTGACTTTGGTGAACCAAACGGCTCCGGCGGCCGAAGTGAGCCGAAGGATTAGCCAAAGCTCCTTCTATAGCCTTCGTCTCCTTTGTGAGTAACCCCCTTAGAGTTAAAAACAGCGTGTAAAGACTCACCACCCGGATTCCCGATTAGCAGGGAAGCCGTCCCCATGCTTCTCGTTACTAGGTGACGAGAAAGCATGGAGCCGGCTTTCTGGCCAATCAGGAAGCCGAGCGCCGTGTAATTGTGCCGGCTCCATGCTCCACCTACTAATATCGGTATCAGTGCATCCCTACTGAAAAGATTTCAGTGAAAATACTGCAGCGCTGCTTCGCTGAATACTAAAAAATGGCCTGTACACTAAGGGGGTTTAACACCCCGGTCATCAAGTGGGTAAAATGCACTATTATTTTTTTTATTTTTACATTTATTTTATTTCATTTTATTTTTTTAAACTTTTTTTGAACTTAACTTCATTGCTATCACATAGGGGGGCTCCCCAGCCCCCTATGCGGTAGCATAGCAGTGGTGACAGGTGCTCTTTAGGGTGACATTAGGGGTCTATTAGATCCCTAGTGTCACCTTTCCACTCTTACAAAGCTATTAGATTGCAGCCGGGGAATGACAGCTGAGGAACCAGAAGTCATTGCTTCAGGTTCTGCTCAGTAGGGAGGAGATTGGCAAATGGATTTTTGTGGTTTTCTTCCCCACTTTCCACTGACACCAATGATGGCAGTCCCAGGCCCGCAGGAGGGGCAAAGGAGCCTGGGAAGCAAGGCGGGTGTGCAGGACGGGGGGGTCACACTACATCGGCCCCTTGAAGCAATCTGGTGGCAACTCAGTGGTCAGGATCACTTCCAGTGTAAAGCCAACAACCAGCTTTACACATTTAAACAGAGAGCCACTAGAAGTCTGTTTAAAGGGGCCCTCTACCAGTGACCTATGACATACGTCACTGGCAGGAAAGGGTTAATGCAGTGGTAGGCAACTCAGCATGCCAGCTGTGGTGAAACTACAAGTCCCATGAGGCATTGCAAGACTGGCAGCCATAGGTATAACTCCCAGAGCTAGAAGCATGATGGGATTTGTGGTTTCACCACTGCTGGAATGCTGAGGTTGCTTACCAATACATCTGCCATGATAACAGTTTGGCATCCATCGGCAGTTTTACCAGTTAGGCCAGTAAATTACCTGCTAGTTTGCAATACTAGATGGCTTATCTATTTTGCCTTAAAAAAGAAAAAAATATATCCCCGACTAAAATAAATAAAAGACGCGTGCTCTGTTGCAGTGTATTTGGACTGGCTGCTTTCCAGCCTTTGAGAAATTCATACTTCATTCTCAGCAACAGCCTGGATTTCTAAACGGCTGTTTAAAAAATGAGTACTGCCGTTGGATTACTCCCCTAACTGTACGGGCGCTAATTGGAGAAAAGATATTTTAATTACGAAACCAGAAAAGGGAATTGTGTCTGATTTAATGCCAAGGAGCTGAGCAGATCTGCTTGTCACATGTACAGCATGGGCTAGCTCCACTACTGATGTCAGACACGTTACACTCATCCATCCCTCCATCTTGGATGACCCGCCTGGTTCCCAGCGTGACGCACTCATAAGCCTGTCATTCTGATTTGTGACGTGCACAGCTAATGCGTGCGCCTTTCTGTGTGCGGATATACCGCCAGCTCTGCAACACTGATCCTCATACTGTGTATACACTGCTGTCGGCTGGCACACAGCAGTAGCTGTCTCATGCAATCTTCTCATCATGTGTGGGCTTCTGACATGTCACACACAGGGTGCCATCCCTTTTCAGACAATATATCTGATTTTTTGAATGTCAACTGTTATTTCTTCAAATGTTGCCATGCATGTGAAATTACTGAAGGTAATAATTGCAAACCGTATTGACTCTATGTTTTAGGCTCACACGGAGATAATTTTTTTCCTAATGTTATGTATTGATGAATATTGCTAGCGTTGCCTACTGTGGTATTTTGGAATCTATCTTTTCTATGCAATCACAGAAAAATAGTTTTATGTGAAAGATTTGCCTGTGGATGCATAAAGAAACTTTACCGCCCAGTCTGACCAACTTTCAAACCATACTTCTCTTGTTTATTGTCACAAATATATCAGATGTGCCTTTGACATGTTTGCACTGGACCCCATTCACAATTAGAAGTATATCAGACACCAATATCAGGATCTAAGTGGAACAATAATGTGTATATGAACCCGAAAAGAAGGATAGTACCCACGAGTCACCCTGCTTCCTAAAGCTGGTACACATAGGATGATATTGCAAAGTGTATGCGTTCAACAGCCAGGCAGGTTTAAGCTTTTATTTTATAGCAAACAGTGCCATTACCAACATGAAGCACTCTAAGATACACTGCCTGTCCAAAAAATAAAAAGTCGCCAATTGGATTTAACTAAGCAAATGGGTCAGAGCCTTCCACTGGATAATAGGTCTATGTTCAGCAACGTTATCTGCCCAAAAAATGAGGTCAGCTGCCTACCTGAATATACTGAATGACCAGGTCTTTCCATCAATTGATTTTTTCTTCCCTGATGGTACATTGGGCACATTTCAAGATGACCATGCCAGGATTTATTGGATTAAAATTCTGAAAGAATGGTTCAGCGAGCATTAGACACCATTGTCCAGACCTTAACCCCATAGAGAATCTTTGGGGTATGCTGTAGAAGACTTTACGCAGTGAAGTCTCTACCATCATCACCATCATCACCACCAAGATCTTGGTGAAAAATAAATGCAACTCTGAACAGAAACAAATGTTGTGGCATTGCATCCGCTTATTGAAACGATGCAATGGCTAAAGTCAGTCCAACAAAACTGACTGTATTTAGTAAGAAGACACAGGAACCCTATTAATCTTCTGAAAGTAAAATGCCTTTCTAAAAGCACACAGCAGAAGATGTCTGATCTCACCTTTGTTAACCAAAATACCCTCTTCTCTATCCCTCTCTGATGTTGGTTTTGATTTACTTATTAGAGATTTGAGTTTCTAACTTGTTGGCTATGACCCACCCATCTGCCTTCACTCAATCTAATTAAAGTCTCCCTAAAGTGGACCTCAACTTAAAAAATTAAAAAGATTTGCTGTCCCGTTCAAACCAAGGCGGTTCGGTTGCACAGATTTTTTCACGCTGAACCACCAACAGTCAAAAAAACATTTATTCCTAGGGAGCCCGTTCACGCAAACGCGCACAATCGCGTGTTTCAAACCACCTGCCGCCCAAACTGCTCCCATAGCTACTTTCTCAGCGCTGATCAGTGTGTTTTCCATATAGATTTCAGCGCTAAAATGCAATAAAAAATGCCCAAAAAAGCTCTTTCAAAAAAAATGCGCAAAACCGCGCTGAACCGCGAGCGCCCTGGTGTGAATAGGGCCTTATAGTGAATATTGAGGGATGTTGTTTGTTCTTAATATTTTTTACTACAAAAGAATAATGTTTTGTATTAAAATCCATCCTGAACAAAGCAGAGCACTTCCTGCGCCTTGAGCCTTATAGCTGTATTTCTGCAGTGTGGGAGGAGACGCTCAACCTGAGGATGTGCAGTGCAAGCATCTTCCGTCTGTTTCATCCATTTTGTAGATCTCTGCTGTAGATCTGTGCTTCTTCCACCGATCCTTTTGCTTCTTGATTAATATCCCACCACACATTAGGGGGAAGAAAAGGCAGCCCATGAGAAAGCAAAACCAGGAAGTGGCATGAGAAAATGTTCTTACCTATCAGAATAGTCCCTCACCCACCATCTTCCTACTGGCATGAAAGTATTGTGAAAGTAAAATATACTCTCCCCAATACTTTTACAGCTGGTGTGGGACACTTAAGCTGTCACATCCCGGCTCTATATACCGAGATCTTAGCGATCATGTAACCGCAAAAAAATATTTCTGGGATCCACCCAGCTGACTGATTGACAGCTGGCTCTGCATCTCTTGAGCCAGAACCAGCTGTGCCCACCCATTCCCCTGCCTGTTCTTCCAGACTCTGTGCCATCAGTATATAGCAGGCAGTGGCCTGTTGGAGCTGATCCAATTGATATCTATGATACAGCTTTGATAGAAAGGTATTCCCTGTCTCCTGGAAGAACAATCAGCATGCGGCGTGGTGATAAGGCCATTAAATAATACAGAGCACATTTGCTGCTCATCTTGGAAAGCCTCAACACATATGCTATGCTATTTGAATCAACAGGCATTGTATCCATTGCAGTCCTCTCCTCGTTGCTCGGTTTTCTCTGCACAAACCTCACTCACAAGCAGGAACAATGGTAACCTTTCATGACCTATTCACAAGTTTTTCTGGACACTACAAACACGAATGCAATTCATGGGGAACCCGCTTGATGGGGTGTTCCAAGGAGAGAGAAAAATGCCCTGGCATGTGGGAATGAGTGAGAATGATGGTGCTAGCCAAATGATCGAGACCCCAGTTCCTATATCTACCCATCAAAATTCCCTCTCCCTAATGGTTTATTATATTAGTATGTATGCATATCCCTATTTGTAAATAAACCCAACCCTTATTTAAGATTCAGTTGTCCATCAGTAAATCAAAGCACCCCCAAAACAGAGCACATTCAACACCTGCTATATGCTGACTTTGGGTTACAGGAGTGCATTAGTAGATTAGCAAACCTGTGACCCAAAAGAGAATAAAGCCAATAAAGGTTTGGCTTTACATTTCTTTTAAGATCAAAATAGTCTAATTGGTTGTATAAACTAATGCCTACAAGAGTATATTATTTTAATGGCAACTAGACTTTCCTTTACTCCATTTTATTATAGCAACACCACAGACAAAACTATATCCTGTTCAACTGTAGGCTAAAAACTAAAAAAATATTACTTCCATTGCCATTTACACAGGTGCTTTGACTATAGGGCACAATAGTCATTAGATTATCAGTAAAATAAGAGAACGGAATAAGCAAAAATGAAAAGGCGGCAATAAGAGCGAGATAAAACACAGGGTAAAAAGTAATAAAACTGACCTATATTAATTATATATTTCCTCAAACAGGATCCAGTCAAATGTTAACTATTTGGTACAGCAATGAAACATATGGTGGTAATAGTCCATTTTCACAGATCTCCTGCTGCTTGTGAAATTTTGCTCTATCAGAGTTAAATAATTTCTGCAATAAAATGAATATTTGCTGTGCTCTCTATAGATTAAGAATCACAATAAAAGCAGGAAAATTAACACTGTCAGCTAGACTTGGAAAGGCTTATGGCCTTATCGTGTTATAGATAATGTTCCCCAACTGTTTGTAAAAACAGCAGACTTCGCAAGGCGTTTTCTATAGAACAGGAAAAAAAATATTCTTCAAAACAGCAGCTTACATGGCAGGAAAAGCACGGAGAGTGCATTAAATATATATCTTCACCCACGCACGCAGCATCTAGGGACTGTTCCACTAAGCTCAACAAGGCAACTGTAATGAATCTCAGAACCAGAGAAATGCTGGAACATTAGATCATGCTGGAACATTTGTGAGAAGCACATATAGGGCATTCATAGGTCAGCTTAGCAGGAGGGGAGGAGCAATCTCAGGAAAACAAATCAGTATTGGTTGTAAAGGCTTGAGTATATATAAAAATAAAATTATTTAACTTCAATAAGTTGTAGTATATTTGGTTGTGGTGGGCTGCACTTTGCATATCATCCTTGTCATTTGCAATGTGGTAGCAGGTGAAATGGTAAGAAGGCCAACCAGTACATTAATCCCCATTTCAAGATAAATGTATTCATTCAATGAATGCAAAGTACAATCAAGCATTCTTAAAACAGAAGGTATCTGCATGTCTAACATCCAAAAGACGTAAGGGATTCTTTCTTTACAAGGGTGAGCAGAGCCATTTAAATGATCCTGTTTGCCCCAATGCCAACTGTGCACTCAGAAATGCTAGTTTATGCCTTGTTGCCTGGTTTCATAACAGAAGCATTGCCAATGGCCATGGACAATGTTTGCAGTGTGCCTTTCTTGCCAGAGCATCCGAGTTTGCTAAGAGCTAGGCGGGGAGATGTGTAAAAGCCATACACATCTTCCTGCTCAGCTGTTAGCAAGCTGGGATGCTCTGGAGGATGTTCAGCCCACCTCCTGGCAACTAGTGACTTCACTGGTTGCCTGGAGCTGGGTGAGACGCCGACCCAGGTGGGGAGGACAGCATTTCTCACCATGAACATCCCCCACCCCGCCTTAGGTGGCAAAAATGCAATGCACTGTATACATGCCATGTCAAATGGCACAGAAACCAAATGTAAACCTAAATGTGATGCTGCTGGTGAAGCCAACATATCTTTTGGGGAATACGACCCTGTATGGTGAAGCTGTGTTGTTTCATTTGATTTTATCTTATAGAATAATTAAAGTGGAAAGGAAACACGTCCATGTGTGCAGCTTGGGCTGCAAAAGAGAGCTTGGACTGTTATGCTTAGAGGGTATATACCTCAGTGAAAGGACTTTGCTAAAGATCATACCTGCCTTGTTGTGTCATGCCGATTGGAGCTCCTTCAATACCACTACTTAAGGCTCTCACACAGCGCTCCCTTGGAAAAGGTAAGGATGCATAGTATGGATGGGGTAATTGCACACAATTATACTAAGAAGGATACTGGTTATGTTTGTATATACAGTATCTCACAGAAGTGCATACACCACTCACATTTTTGTAAATATTTTATTATATCATTTCCTGTGACGACACTGAAGAAATGACACTTTGCTACAATGTAAAGTAGTGAGTGTACAGCTTGTATATCAGTGTACATTTGCTGTTCCCTAAAATAACTCATCACACAGCCATTAATGTCTAAACCGCTGGCAACAAAAGTGAGTACACACCTAAATGAAAATTTCCAAATTGGGCCCAAAGTGTCAATATTTTGTGTGGCCACCATTATTTTACAGCACTGCCTTAACCCTCTTGGGCATGGAGTTCACCAGAGCTTCACAGGTTGCCACTGGAGTCCTCTTCCACTCCTCCATGACGACATCACAGAGCTGGTGGATTAGAGACCTTGCGCTCCTTCACCTTCCGTTTGAGGATGCCCCACAGATGCTCAATAGGGTTTAGGTCTGGAGACATGCTTGGCCAGTCCATCACCTTTACCCTCAGCTTCTTTAGCAAGGCAGTGGTCGTCTTGGAGGTGTGTTTGGGGTCGTTATCATGTTGGAATACTGCCCTGCGGCCCAGTCTCTGAAGGGAGGGGATCATGCTCTGCTTCAGTATGTCACAGTACATGTTGGCATTCATGGTTCCCTCAATGAACTGTAGCTCCCCAGTGGCAGCAGCACTCTTGCAGCCCGAGACCATGACACTCCCACAACCATGCTTGATTGTAGGCAAGACACACTTGTCTTTATACTCCTCACCTGGTTGCCACCATAAACGCTTGACACCATCTGAACCGAATAAGTTTATCCTGGTCTCATCAGACCACAGGACATGGTTCCAGTAATCCATGTCCTTAGTCTGCGTGTTCAGCAAACTGTTTGCGGGCTTTCTTGTGCATCATCTTTAGAAGAGGCTTCCTTCAGGGACGACGGCCATGCAGACCAATTTGATGCAGTATGTGGCATAGGGTCTGAGCACTGACAAGCTGACCCACCACCTCTTCATCCTCTGCAGCAATGCTGGCAGCACTCATAAGTGTATTTCCCAAAGACAACCTCTGGATATGACACTGAACACATCCACTCAACTTCTTTGGTCGACCATGGCGAGGCCTGCTCTGAGTGGAACCAGTCCTGTTAAACCACTGTATGGTCTTGGCCACCGTGCTGCAGCTCAGTTTCAGGGTCTTCTTATAGCCTAGGCCATCTTTATGTAGAGCAACAATTCTTTTTTTCAGATCCTCAGAGAGTTCTTAGCCATGAGGTGCCATGTTGAACTTCCAGTGACCAGTATGAGTGAGTGAGAGCAATAACACCAAATTTAACACACCTGCTCCCCATTCACACCTGAGACCTTGTAACACTAATGAGTTACATGACACTGGGGAGGGAAAATGAAAATGATATAATAAAATATTTACAAAAATGTAAAAATGTGAGTATCTGTGAGATACTGTATAATCCAAATATCGATATTGAGGTTCATATACCCAACATGTTTAAGGTAGTTAGCTACCATGTCTTAGGCTAGGTTCAAACCTAGGCGATTTATGGATTTAGCCGCGCAATATCGCGCAAAACACAGATTCCCATTGAAGTCAATGGGGCCTGTTCACACCTTGCGTTTTGTCACATTGCGTGGCCAAAATCGCCTGTCGCACAAAAAGGTGCAAGAGCTATTTTTGGGTGTTTGTCATGCAGTTGTGGTCCCATAGACAACTCTATGCATTGAAAACTGTGTGCGACAAAAAACGTGCGACAACCGCGTGAAAACAGCTCATCAGCTCAAACACCTAGGCGTGAACCTAGCCTTAAATTTCATATCCACTCAATCAGCATTTGAAAGGTCCACTGATCTTAGCAGAGACGTTTAACTCTGTGATCCAAAATTAATGATATATACACTGAGTCTATTAGACTGATAGAAATAGCTACTGTAAAAATATATCCATGCATATATAAGAAATATAACTCTCGTGCTATACACATATCTACCTACATATTTAATAGGATTACATATCTGAGCATTCACTCAACAGTTCATATCACTCAATGTCAATTCATAAAAGCTGTCATCATAACACATTAAAACAAAATTTTTCACATCTAAAGAACTTAAAAAAACACTTACAGTATTACAGTGCTTAAAGTTCTTACCACTTTAACTTTAAAAATAAAAAACACTTACATGCTAATGCTGCTATAGTTCTGCCACTGAATTTAGCATCAACAATTTTTTGTCTGATCCAACAAAGATTTAGCAAAATTATATGAGATTCTGTCCATTTTATGTAAAACTCAAGTTCAAATGAATTTATAGACTTGAAAATCATTTAAGGAAAACAAAAGTAAGCCCTTTTGTTGAACAGGCTGAATAGGGAAGAAGCCTACCTTGACTTCTGGCTTGTATCCTGGTTAGCCTTGTCTGCTGCCTTCTATGACCTCTGACATGTATTCTGACAATCTGTGTCTTCAGCCATGCCTGACCTCTGGTGCCTTCCTGACTGGTGATCCATGTGCTTTAGCAGAGTGAACCCCAAAAGCCCAGTGAGGGGGTCCCTGATGACTACCTAGTGTCTGTTAGACTCGGCACCACAGGGGTCACCTGCTCTCATGTAGAACTAAATGTGTTCTTTGGTGAGTCCTACTTCAGCATGTATTTACTTCATAATCACCCCTCCCTCCTAAATTATTTAACACTCTATATTATTAGTATTATGAACTCTATACCAGACTGAAACCAGGAAGGAGACTACAATTTGATTTGGCTTCCCTTATTCTTTTACAATAATAATAGGATAACATCATTCAGGTATACCTAGGAAGCATGATGACTACATGCTCTGTAAATATAATCAGAGATGGGAACGTGCTGGTGTTTGCACTGTTCTAACTCACAAGTGTTTCTGCTGGCTATGGTCACAGACATTCCCCTACTGCCCTGCATGGGCTGGCAAAGGAAACTGCAAGTGTGCTGTTACACAGTTGTAAGATATCACACAGCTCATAGCCATAGTTAATATTCATATTAATGTGAAATGAGAATTCATATACTTTATTTTCCTTATGCCATTTGCTCATTGGTATACTATAGCTAATTTTAATACTGACATCATGTGGTCATTTTGGGTTATTGCACCATGTTTTTCTGTGTCCCCTCCCATCTATGATGTATTTCCCCTTTCTTCATGAGACCAGTCCTTTTCTAGTGCCATGGATGACAGTAACATGCCCACATGTTAATCTGCATTGCATGCTTTGAGACATTACTATCTCCGACCTTCAAATACCTTTTCATTCATCTGCTATATTCTGTTGTCTGCTGTAACCCTGCTGCATTCAAATAAAGCACTTTCCTGAATGAAAAAGGTATATGGTGAGTTCAGCTACCTGATAAGGATTGTCCGCAGTGATTATATCTGCTTATACAGGCCAGGCATAGAGGTCTCAGCAAGGGATAAATCGCTAATACAACAATCGGAGTCAGAATAGCAAGTAATATCACATGAAAAGCAACGTCATATACACAGTTCATTTCCCAGCATACTTGGCCATTGGATATATAAATATTACTTTACTAGTGTGGCTGTAGACCAGCTTTAAACCTGAACTACAAGATTGTGATAAAAATCTATCCTTGCAGTCGATGGC
This sequence comes from Nanorana parkeri, assembly GCF_000935625.1. Taxonomy (NCBI): domain Eukaryota; kingdom Metazoa; phylum Chordata; class Amphibia; order Anura; family Dicroglossidae; genus Nanorana; species Nanorana parkeri. The sequence goes on from NW_017306635.1 coordinate 905,232, forward strand.
ATCCCTAGCTATTTTTGCCGCCTAATGTGGTAGGGTGCTGTCACTGGTTGCTATGAGCTTGGTGGGACACTCTTGCAGACATCCTGCCAAGCTCCCGACAACCAGTGACATCAATGGTTGCCAGGAGTTTAGCAGGACGCCAGCAAGAGTGTCCCAGGTTGCTTAGAGCTGGACAGAGAGATATGTATGGACCTCACAAATCTTCCCGACTGGCTATTAGCAACCTGGGATGCTCTGGCCGGAAAGGGGGCAGCAGGCACACTCTGCCTGCTGCCCCCCACAGAAGATGCTGCCTGATGCAACAGCCTCAGGCTACCTCATTATAGAGACTGTCCTGTCCCCCTCTCCCAACACTGCAAGGGATGAGCCTTAAAAAAGTGGGTTCGGGGAAGCAGTTGCATATCGTGGAGGAAGCCTACTAAAGCAAGGAATAGAGTAATTATTACACCTTATTCCTCTACCCCTAGACTTAAAGGAGAACTATGAGGTGAGTGCTTTTCACTCACCTCATAGTTCTAGCCGGCCTGTGACAATGAGACTGTCACAGGTCGGCTCAGTAGATCGGGAGGTGAGCAAACACATACCGGCGTTCACTCACTTCTCGATCCTGTCACGGCTCTCTGCTGTGACAGGGGAGGGGCTGGATTCCCCCCTCCCCGCTCCGATCCGCCAGCGCTGAGTGGCGGAATGGACGGGGGAGGGGGCGGGTACAGCTGGCTCTGCCTCTAGATAGGCAGAGCCAGCTGTCAGTCACGCAGCTGGGCGGATCCCGGCACAATTGTCGGGATCCACTTCAGCTGCGGCGTCTCAGTATACTGAGCCTAGGGTGACGGGAGGACGCTAGTTTGTGTCCTCCCGTTACCCTAAGGAGAACTATGGGGAAAAGCCTTAACCCATAGTTCTCCTTTAACAAGCATTGAAACTTTGGTGTGTGTCTGTGGGGAGGGGTGTAGTGGCCAGCAAGGGTAGTTTTTTTTCTGCTTGGAGAGGGCTTTTAAGGCATCTGTGAGTACCTACTATGCACTGGGGAATGTATTAGGGTTTATAAAGCCACTTTGCAGTTTGTTTGTTCTTTTGTTATTGCTAATGAAAATGACACTATGTGAATACCTTTTCCATTTAAGAATGTGTAGCGCTCACCCCCGAAGGAGCCGCTGGATGATCGGGTCTTCTGTTTCACCTCTGTGACACACCACAAGCAATGAACCCACAGCACACCAGCACACCTTGTGAAGTTTTATAACAGATTTAATGACTATGGAATAGAACAAACACTTAACGGCTCCCCAATCACATGTAATACAACCAATAACAGGATAAGGCAATCTTCTTTACAGTATTGCAGCAGAGGGCAATTTGGCCTGCTTACCTGCCTGGTTGGACTGTCTGAGCTGCTTATTATGATATATGGCATTGCATCCTAACTTCTACTTACTTTCTGGTAGTTCTACTGATAACAGCTAAGTGCCACCTCATCTTCATTTCCTTGCCTTCCATTCGAACAGATGCTTTGGGGAACAACTCACATAGACAAACACACTTGTTTTCATTTAGATAACCACCCAGAGACTAAAAATAATCTTCTTTCTAGAAACTTGTATAAATAGATATAAATCCTAGCAAGACACTGTTGCAGTTGTGTGCAGTGGGATTCCTCCTCTCTCCACAGCTTGAGCTAATATAGATACACACTCTGTTTCAGAATCCGTATGTTCACAGTTTGTACACTCTTGCATACTGGTAACGTATTAAACCCCAGTGGAGAATCATTTCCAGTTTTCCTTCCAATGCTGCCTCGGCAGGGCGGCAGCTGTTAAGGGAAGAGAGATAATCTAGTCGGAGCTGTTTTCTCTGCCCTGGCCTGGATCTCCAGCTCTTTACCAAGCCTGACAGGGGGTATTATTCTGGCAGAATCCCGCTTGCCTTTTAAAACAGCAGCTCTAGACTACATGTAAAAAACTACTAAGCTATCCAGGCAACACAACGGCTGATGATATGTCAAACTGTCCACTCAGTATACCTCGAAGGTATGAGAAAGGACTCATTGGGCTTAAAGACACAGTCTTTATTTGGGTGTGAGCTGCTTTTCTTTTTTATGTGAAGGTGGCCATACACTTTACAACCATCGCAAGACCTCAGTCTTGCGATGGTTGTATAGTAATAAAAAAAATGCTGAACGGGCAGTGTGCGTGTGCGCAGACCGGCCCGTTTGGCATTTGTCTCCTGAGCATCATTCCAACTAGCCGAAAATCGTACGATTTTCGGCTGGTTTTCTAGCATGCTCCTTAGACAAAAGATGTGCGACCGTACAGTAGAAACGGTTGCACGTCTTCACTCACACTGCACGATTATCATGCGATCGCGGGATTTCCCGCAATTCTCATATGCACGAGAATCGTGCAGTGTATGGGCACCTTAAGTCAACATAAAAATCAAAAGCAACTCAAAGCAGCTTAGTTCCAATTAAAACTAACTTGATGCAAATCAGAAACAGATTGAAGCTTCATCTGAACCTTAAAGTGGTTCTAAAGCCTCCGGTTTTTTTGCCTATATCTACTGCTAGTAAGCAGTAGATATAGGCAAAACGTTTTTTTTTAAAAACCCGCTTTAACAGCGGTTTAAACTTACCTCGTTATCGCTGCACGATCACGAGCCGAGAATCCGGAACTGCACGTGTGGCCGCAAAGGATCTTGGGGCGGGCGCATGCGCAGTTCAATTTCTGTCCCAGTTCCCAATAAACACACACACACTGTGCAACATTGGTTTCAACAGCCACAGCACCCCTTTATTTAACCATTAAACAATTAACAGTCACAAATCACAATAACCGGTATAATGTACCAAATAAATAGCCCAGCGACTGTTGGTTGCAAGAAAGGGATTTTGGTGTTCATAAGCCAAGATAAGGTTTTGTTAAATTCACCCCATTTCCCTAGCCGCATCCCTACTGGCTTGAGGACAGCTCAAGAATTAACTATTTCCAACTTCCCAAGGGGCCGAGCCCCCATCGAAAACTGACACCAACAGGAGAAACACCATACCACAAGATCCCCCCTCCAGTTTTTGTGACCGTCTCACATTTTTCAGACCCCCAAAAGATCCTCTAAGCCACAAAGATGCCATGTCAAATACAGATATATTCCAACTGTCAACAACAGTGAGTAAGGGAGGCCAGGTGGGACAACCTGTTTTCCTCATTGACCTTCCAGAAAGGACTCCCAGTGGTTTCTGCAGGCCCAGCTCATGTGGCCCCCCCCCCCTACCACATGACCCTTGACCTCCAGTCAGGTAAGATCTGTGGTGTAGCTTTAAATTTTAACCCTTTCCCAGGGACAAATCCACCCCCCAGTCATATAGCCCCTCCACTTTTTATCTCCGGATCTGTCTTTAGATCTTGAAAGTGTACTACATTTGACTTTGCATCTAAATCTGATGCCCATCTACATGAGCTGTTAGGCTTATTACTCCTTTTTAGTGGGATTCAGCCTACTATCATATGTTGCGGTGCTATAATCTATTTTGTGCGCTTCTGAGATAATGATAGGTCTGGAGCAGGAAAAACAAAATGTAGGCACAGGGCCTCCATGGCAGGGTAGAAGGGGTGACAAGACTGCAAGAGGTTACAGATGTTAAATGGTGGAACAATGTAAAGGTGCGCTTAGCAAATGGCCCAGGATCAGGCTTGCAGAGTAGGGCTTCCTCATAGGAAGTCTCCGGGGTGAATCAAAGCATCATTAGTCGGAGACAGAATGGCATCAGATGAGCTTCTCCTATCCACCCTCCCTACACTTGTTGTTATATTTGTATAGTATGAGTGTTAGGTGTTAGGGTCAGGTAAGGGTTGTATTAAGTATTAGTGGTGATGTTAAGATTTAGGCATTAGTTAAGGGTTAAGGTCAAGTTTTAAAGGTTCAAGGACATACAGAGGACTCCATGCCACAAATTACTAATGCTGAGCACTCAGCACCATGTTCAAACATGCCGAGATTGCCAGATTCTTGCAATTTATGCCAGCTCAGTGCATTAAATATGATGGGTTGCTATGGGTTTCTGCATTTTACACATTATTATTGCTGTTTATTATTGAATAACTCCACTGGGCTGTGGTTGCAAAATACAGAGTAGTAGCTAATCACCAAGCTGCTCAGAATACCGAAGTAGTTATAAACTATGTACGCTTGAAAGGCTCTCACTCTGGGAGCAGCCCAGCGGGAGATGTCAGTGACACAGACAGTACGGGAAAGCTCGCTCATTTTGCAGTCTGTTAAGCTTTATTTAAATAAAACTGCAATGTGCAGAGATGCAATGTAACCCACAGCAACCAACTAATGGGTTACTTCTAAAGAAATATGCAAGTTAGCAGGCTGAAGATAACTGCAGTCTCAAGCTCAATGCTGCTTTATCATAGAAAGATGACTCATCCGAAAGAACTTTCATAGGCAAATGTTGGCAAACACATTGTAGACTTGGCATTTTTTGTACATTAAATGAACAATCTTTTTGCATTTCTGTTTCTCCTTTTTAAGAGGATCTTACACATCATGCTTCAATACACATGACAACAGAACATGTATTTTTAACATATGATTATTTGAGCAAAGCAATTTGTAGCTGCTGGTAGAACAATGTTTCATATGAAAGACTGCATGAAGGACTAAAGTGACTTTGTCACTTTAAAAAAAAAATAAAGCCGCTAGCAAGTATAAAATAAGGTGTCTACAGATACTTGCAGTCATTTGTATTGGTCCCTGTGTACCTAAATTCCAAGCTGTTAGTCCAGGGGGGGTGAGGGGGGTGATAAAGCCCCAAAACATGTGTTTTCACTCTCATGACAAATAAAAAGAAATAACTGGACTCTCAACCATATAACCATAAGTTGAAGGGGCAGGCAATGCCCATGCAAAATAACATTCAGGTGTAGAGGGGACGATACATCTTATATCTATGGTCAAGAAACAGTGCTTGGAAGATCTGACATCTGTAGGGTGGCATACGTGTTAATTTCAGCTGTGCATGCTTACCCCTTGAGTGGATACTTATTGCATGGGTTTTATTTTGGAAACCAGTTGGTCCAACCCAATTTGCAATCCTTTCCAATCTACTTCAGACAATCAATACTACAATACTACCCCAAGAAAAATGGACCCAGAAGTCACACCCAGTAGAGAAATAAGAGAGCTGCCATTGCTATCCTCGCTGTGAAAATGTCAGTTGGCTAGTTGCCTTTGGCTTGAATACTTTCTGAGACACGGACCTAAAAAAGTACATAGATCAGGAAATCTCCCTAACAAAACATGACAGTGGTTCTAACCCTTCACCACCCAAAAATAAAAATATTGCCCTTAGTTATACTTTAAATATAACAATCATGAAAAATAACTCATGTATGGATGTTCCTACAAAAATGTGAGCTGAGAATCTCACACCAGCCAAAAGCATTGAGAGGTTGAGAACTTCTCCCATTGCTTCCAACCCCTTAATAATGGAATTAGGAGTCACATTGGTTTCAGGGGATGCAATATTAACCCCATCATTGGTGTTAACCCCCAACATTGAAGTCAGTGGATGGATGCAGTTACAACCCCCATCAATGGTGTCAGTGGCCAAAATAATAACCACCAGCACTGGTGTCAGTGGACACAATAATAGCCCTAAGCACTGGTGTAAGAAATTGCAATATTAATTAATTGCAGTCCTATTACCCCCCCCCACACACACACACACACGCACGCACGCACACACACATTGGTAGCCATTGGCAGCACATTTGAATCCCCTGACACCCATGGTGGTCAGTTGGAGTGCTATTTAACATCCCCCACCCTCCATTGGTAGTCAGTGGCAGTGTCCCTCCCCCCCCACATAATTACCTGATCACATGCTTCTGTGCCACTCTCTCCTCAAGGAGGACCAGGACTTTACTTATACTGGGTTGAGATCACTCTGCCTTATAGTATATCCTTCGTTTCAGTGTCTGGTGCTTTAACAGAGAGAGGATTCCTGGGCCAAGCACCGTACTACAGGCCAACAGGTGGTGGACCCAACATGGAGGGCCACCCACCAAAAGTCGATGAACTGCATTTTGGGCACCAGGGTTTTATAGAGTTTGGCATAAATGTTGTCACTTTGAAATCTCTTTTGCTACTGCTAGTATAGATTAAAAGTAAAATATTCCACTACTATCCTGTGAAAAACTGCAACTGGCAGTCCTAGCCAGTTACTGATAAGAGAGAATGCGCATAACCTGTATATAGACAGACCCAGAGATATTAAACAACGGATCTACATGACTGTGCGGAGTAACTGTTCCTGGGAAAGGGTTAAAGACGAGGAAGGAATAACAGATCCTACTTGATAAGAGGCAAGGGTCAGGTGGCCGGGAGGAGCCGCATGAGAAGGAGCTGCAGAGGCTGGTGGAAGTCCTTTCTGGATGTCAGATGGAGGAAGCAGATTGTCCCACCCACCCTCCCTTGCTGGTTTGTTATTTCGACATGTATTTGTCATAGCAGCTAGGTGGGTTAGTGGATCTTTGGGGGTATTGAAAAGGTGAGAGGGTCACAGAATGGAGGGGCCATCTGGTGGTATGGTGCTTCTCCTATTGATGTCAGCCTGATGATGGGGGGCTTGGCCCCTTGGAAATTCAAGAATAGTTAATGCTGAAATTGTCCTCGAACTGGGTGTGGGATGCGGCTGTAGATATGGGGTGGATTTAGTAAAAGCCTTATTTTGGCTAGTGGACACCAGACCCCTTCACGTAACAACAGTCGTTAGGTTTTTATTTATGTTACTTATGGTTGTTATGATATTATTGGAAATTTGTTATATGGTTAAATAAAGGGCTACTTTGGCCATTTCAATCCATGTCACACAGTCTGTGTTTATTGGGAGTTTAAGAGAAGGAGCAGAATTGAAGAATCCATCAATCATACCATCATCCCCCCATTCCTTACATGCTGGGCAGAGGCACCTGGTATCTGCAGTACTGGCAGCTCTGTAGATAGGAAAGGGGTTTGAGAAGAAAATTATGGCATAAAAAACATAATTCTGATGAAAAGGGAACCATTTCACTACAGATCTTTTCAGATTCAGGAGATTAAAAGAAATATTCACAGGTAGACATAATTGTAGTCAGTGTAATGATTATATAAATTAGGTTAGAGACTGGATTGGTGCCTTTCTGTCATTAAAATCTAAAAATCTCATCAGCTGCACTGACCATTATTGATTGCAGGGATTTGTGTTTAGGTTTTATTTAATTTTATTCAATGGGTTACTGATTTATGGGACAAATAAGGACCTAACTATGTTAATAAACACATTCATTATCTGAATGTCATTTTAATACATAAAACCAGCTCAATAATATAGAATACTCAGAGATTATACAAATGTTACAATAGATGCAAAACTGCTGGGGTTAAGATTACAATGTATGTAACCCTAACAATGAAGATAATTTATTTGCTCCCTTTTAGTCTGCTAAATATTCCATTGAAAGTGTTTTGTTATATCTGTCCATGAAGTGCAAAAAATAACTAATTCTTTTGCCAGATCCCTTGTGAGCTCATATTGTCCTTTGCTGTGCTCTCTGCCTGGTCACAAAGAGGGGTTATGGAGATTAGGAGGAAGGTGGGAAGAGATGCAGAGAGGTCTGTATTCTTTATAATCCATCATAAATTAAGAAGGCAGGGCTGACACCACCTGCTTAGGAATTTAGAGATGTGTTGTTATATCAAAGAGGAAGGGTGGAGCACACTGTATTCCTGGCTCATCATCAGTTTTTTTCTGTACTTGAAGCATATTTAAAGGCATAAAACATGGGGAAATGTTTGTTTTGTAAAGATATACTATATACAGGGCCGGCCTTAGGCCTTTAGGCGCCCTGTGCGAGAAAGCTTTACAGCGCCCCTCAGTGGCCACACCCTTTAGTGGCCACGCCCCCGTAACCACACCCATTTCCCCCAATATATGCACCATTTAAAGACTCCTATTTTGTTAAGCCGCAAAGAAAATACAAGCAGTCCCCGAGTTACAAACACCCGGCTTATATACAACTCTTACTTACAAACGGAGGCCATTACTGTACAGCACGGATAGTTGTAATGTTACCACGCTTGTGCCGACGAGGAGTGCCCTCCTTTTTGGGTCTGGCTCGTAGTACTGTATGTACATTCCAGGAAGTTGGCTCTTGTTAGACGTGCAGACGTGCAGTCAAGGGGTCCCGCCTCCTCTTCCTGGTCACTGTGAGGTTTTTACTGCTGGTCTCTATCCTCATTAGAAAGATTTAATCTAATTTTCTGTCCTTGAGACAACAAGTGAGAGGAAATCTACCCATAGGAAGGGAAATTCACTCCTGTAAAAGTTATAATGGGAAAAAGGTGTCTCCACTGAAGCTTTATCACCAATCCTTGTTTCCACGACAACCCAAAATTTTCAAAATCCAATCGTCACAGGGACAGAAAGTGAGGTGAAATCTTCTGAACAGGGGCACACGCAGCAAAACAAACTTTACAGGAGGTTAACCCATCGCTATGCTATTCAAAACCCCCCAATTTTTGGGGGGCCTGCAGTTACACTTAAAAAATGTACCTGTTCCAACTTACATACAAATTCAACTTAAGGACAAAACTACAGTCCCTATGTTGTGTGTAACCCAGGGACTGCCTGTATACATAAGATTATATGCCAAGTATATGAACTCACTGCACCCAGCATTAACCCCCCCCCCCCCCCCCCCCGCCTGTTATCCCTCCTACTCAATCTCCTTAGCGT
>NW_017306635.1:914036-939828 GCF_000935625.1 Nanorana parkeri
AGTTTCATCCTCCTAATTAATTAGTCCTAGTGTCCATTGTCACAAAAATAGGAAGGCAGGGTAAATCAAACAGTCTACCGTTGTTATTAGAACAAGAAGTGAGGAAAAATATTCCAATGTAAACACCTGTTTCAGTGACAGCGATCTAAGAGAGGAATGCACTTCACCTTGTAGAGATTTCCTCTCACTTTCTGTGGCATCTCCAGTACAGAAAGTAAAGGGAAATACCACTGACAGCAAAAAAAACCTCAGTAGGTGTGGAAATGGAAGAGTCACCGAGGAAAAAAAGCACAGCGCTCTCGTGAAGGTGTAGGACGTGTGTGCGTGTGATTGGTGTGGAGTGCTGCTCTAAAAACAGGAGGAGGAACCTGTGGAAGTGGTGATGGAGGGATAAGAGTGCAAACCCAAATGCATGAAGGGTGTTGAGACAGCCGTCTCCAAGGAAATAAAAAATCAAATATAGAACTTACTTGTAAGCCCCGATGTCCGGGCGCAGGGTGGCCCTTATGGAGGATCTGGCGGTTCAGAGTGCAGTATGTAATGCTGTGGGCATGTGGTGGCCACCAGATGTGGTTCTGGCAAGGGAGAGAGAGGGGAGAGGATGGAGCGAGACAGGTGCTATGATCCTGACGTGGCTGCAGTCAGATCGACCAGGGCAGAGGGGCAATGTGGTGCTGGGATAGAAGATTGGCGAGGATTTGAACAATGTGCCTCTGGGTGACAAGAAAACAGCAAAAAGTTGTCCTGGCACACTCACAACCTAGCATGAAAAAACTTGTCTCACCACTAAGGTTAAAAACAGAGGTTTTTATGAGAGGTGCCTTGACGCGGCTGTGCTGCTTTCACATTTTCTGCAGAAGACGTGCATCCAAACCTCTGTTTTTAACCTTAGTGGTGAGACAAGTTTTTTTTCATGCTAGCTTGTGAGTGTGCCAGGAAAACTTTTTGCTGTTTTACTGTTTAAAGCCAATTCCGTGTGCACCTGGCTCTAAAGCTGTTGACGAATTGATGAGTGCGTTTGTTATTAGTTTTGCTTGTCTGGGTGACAAGAGACTGGATGCGGTGGGGAAGCTGTTTGGGAGCTATGGCGTCCGGCGTGATGGTGAGGCTGGGGGTCGAAGTGCAGCCGGGAACAGATGCGGACCAAGAAGCTGTGTGTAACAGGGGACTGGGGACGGGGCTGAGGAGGTGGTCAGGCGACTGTCAAAAGGCTGTGTGATTAGTGTGGTTAGCTCCTGCTTCACCACGAGCGACCCGGACCCTGGGGCTTACAAGTAAGTTCTCCATTTGATTTTTGATTTCCATAGAGACGGGCTGTCTCAACACCCTTCAAATGGAATAGTCACACCAATTAAAATTGTCCAGATAAATGTTTATTGCATTAGGATCAGGGGACATACAAGTATAGTAACCAACATGTTTCGGATGTCCAAAACACCCCCATTCATCAGCGATTAATGAGAGCTGCCAAACCAGCTGCTGGCAGGCATGACGTACTCCCATGGCAACTCGAAACAACTTTCAAGCCGCAGATATTGTAGTCCACATACGTGATTTCGCTCATTAAGTCCTGATGAAGGGGGTTAACATGTTACCTACTCTACTTGAACCACGTTAGCTACTCTACTTGAATGTAACCCTGACCCTAATGAAATAAAGTTGTATCTGGAATATTTTAATTGGTGTGGTGTTTCAATTTCTACATCTATTGTGTTCACAGTCAAGCCAAGGATACTGTGGAGATCCTTTGGATTGCATAAGCTGCCTACCTGCCAGCCAGATCACCCATATTCACCTCACTTAACTGGATAAGAAACAACAAGAGGATAATGTAACGATCCCCGTCGGCGGCCTTCCGCCTTGGGTTGCGATACCGCTCTGGCCCCTCCTCCTGCACGGGCAGCCACTCTGCTTTCCACTGTGGGACGTGGAAGCCGCTAGGGATCCTGACTGTGAGGCGGACAGGCTGCATTCCACGGTAAGACGCAGAAGTCACACCATCCGCCCAGCAGCACCTCCCACTTCCTGGACCTATTTAAGCCGCAGAGGAGGCTAGCATGGCGTTCCACTATTGGAGTCAGAACGCCTGCTGCCTCCGAAACCGCAACCACCTCTGCCTCTGCCTGAGGAAATACTGGAACCGGGACAACTTCACCCTCAGCCCTGGAAGAACCTCCTCTCCTGCTCCTCAAAACTGCAAGTACCATTCTAAAAGGAGTCCATTGTATCCGTTATATCCAAACGTTATGTGTGATTAAGAACGGTATCTACTACTTCCAGCTAACATTGCTCGTTGTTGAGCTACCCTATCTGCACTCTGGGACTGTTGGCCATTACTACTTGTGGAAACTGTCGCCAAGGTTACACGATTGCTTGCTCTCATTTGATTCTTAAACTTGGCAAACGGGTTATGACGTAATTGTAGTCCACAAGCCTGGGCTGTAGAACCTAATGTGACGGACCCCCGTACTCAGGATGAGTATGTCCGCCGCTGTCTTCTTCCTTGCTGAGGAGATATTGGAACCCGCTGATCTGTAGCTCCCAGTTTCCCCAGTCACTAGCCAAGGCTTGAGTGTAGGGTAAACAAACTCTGCTTTATTGAGAAACTGCACAAACTTTTATACAGCAAGTGATGAAATCAGAATATAATCCCATCACATCCCCCCTCCCCTCCCCTCCCATCGGTCTGCTCAACACCACAGGTGTCCACCTGCTAACGAACTCCAGACAGCCATAGCCGGAGCCTGGCCAGAATGTCATTGTTCTGAGATCCCTCAAAGAACAATGGGAGATAAAGAGGGATGGGGCTGATAGTCTTTCCATAACCAGGTCACACAGCATAACGCACTCAAACATAACTCAACACCAATACACATTTAACGTATAAACTGATCACCATGTCGTCACACCTAAGTTATATTTATTACGGCTGTGATGATAGAATCCCAAACTCTCCGCAGAGACTGAGAGTGACGCCTGAGATTCCTGCCTGAGAAGCCGCCTCCATTACAACATATTTAGGGCAAAACCTCCGCAGTTGCGATCCCATTCATCAAAACTAGAGCAGACGTGACAGATAATCACACAGGCTGTCATGTTACATATGCTTTGTAATATACCTTTAAGATTATTTGCTTTATCTGTCTCTGGGATTTGTTCTCCACCCCTGCCCATTGTTCAGGTTTTCCTCTGTGTATATAGATCCACCTTTCTTCATTATGTTCCAGTTTGCCTCTCAGCCACATGTCCTTGTCTGAGTGGATCGCATTATGATCTTTTGACCTATCCAGTGTTCCATGTTGCAAATGTTTGCATAGTTTGGCTTAAACTTCTCAATGATCTTCAAGGTGCCATATGGATTGAGTCAACTGTCTTCCAACTCACTGAGATCAGGAGTTGCTGCCATCTCACCACAACTTTAAGTTACAGGGATGATACTTACAATGCTTAGACTAAGAGCAATGAAAAAAAAAAAAAACTGGCAGAGGTTTTATCTCTTCACTACTTAAATAAAAAACTATAAAAAAATGTTTTGGCTTTAGATACCCTTTATATTACCTGGATTTCAACATAGGTTGCCCACACATTTAAGGTGGTATAAATGGTTTGATAATGGTAAGCAATGCTCCGTATTCATGCATTACTTGTAACAATTAGGCTTTCTCTTACCTCTCTAGTGGGTGATAATGAACAAAGACAAGGAGCCAAAGTGTGCACTCTGCTGTGGAGAATAAGGACGAATTAAAATACCATGTGCGCTCCAATGTCATTGTCACCTAAGCATTACAACAAACCCAGGTGATTCAGTGCCTCTTGTTCTCACAGAGGTTTATTAGTGCCATATAGTATTAGAGCTAGCTTGAAAAAAGACATATGTCCTTCAAGATAAACCAGAAACAGAAAACAACACTTAGCTCCTCACAACCTCAAGCCCACAGGAATGAAGGCAAAAAAACCTTATAAAGTATGTTCTAATTTGCTTTAACAAAGAAAAAAAAATTCTGTTCCCGATCTCCAAAGCCAACTAGATAATTATGTGGGTCAGCATTCTACAATGACACTGATAATACGTATCCATGTGCTTTCATAAATGTATCCAGCACATTTCTAAAACACTCTACTGTGTATGTAGCATCAGTTACCGTAAAAGAATGTTATATATTTTAATAGATCTTACAGTAAACATGCCAGGATTTTTTTCCCTCCATTCATAAAATGTGGCCTTGTGTCGTTTGTGCTGACCTAAATGTAAACATCTTTCCTCTGAATTCTCTTTATCGTCCATTTATATACAGTATTCATACAAGGTGCTCATGTCCTCCTTTTATCATCTCTTCTCTAGTGTGAATACATTCAGTTCAGTTAATCTTTTCTTATAGTTGAGGTCTTTAATGCTTCTTATTCATTTTATTGCCCTTCTTGGCATTCTTCTGTGTTCCACAGTATTCTTTTTGTGAAATGGTGCTGAAAACTGCACTGCTTACTCTAGATGAGGTCTTGCTATAGCTTCGTATAAGGGAAAAATACTCTCCTGCTGGAGTCTTGATATCTTGTAATACAAGAAAAGGTCCTGATAGTTTTAAATGCTGCAAATTGGCATTGTACGCTGGCATTTGTCTTTAATCAGTGGGTCACCTAACAGTTAACCTGACCATAGACATATAACAATTAAACATCTAAGATCTTACCTTTCCACAATGTTACAACACACAGCAGATATGTCCTCCTATATATTGTGTGCATGCCAATCTCTACACAGAATACAAGGCCCCTGCACCCAACCAACTGGCATTCCACTGTCCTGTGAGACTGCCCCGGGGGCCAATAATGGCACTCGCATTGGACAGGGAGATGCCAGGTGACGGTTCCCACCATGAAGTCAAGGAAGGTAAGACCTTACAAAGTAAAAGTAAATCACAAAGAGGCAAAGGATAAACTCTTCTGACTAATAAAGGTACTAGTATCACCTTTCTGATGTCTGCTTTTTGACAGGGCATTTACTTTTTATAGTTTAAGACATGGCACATTGGTTTTAATTGAAGTAAAATTGATTTTGTAGTTACTATTTTTTTTATTCTAAAATGTAACCAAAGTGGCAGTTGTGATCATTGAGGTGCTGAAGGGACATTTGCTAAAACCAAAAATTAATTTAGAGGTTGTGTGTTTGCAGAATTATATTTAGAATGGTTTCTTTTGTTTAGTGTTTTTGTATTTGTGTCTGTTTTTTTTTCCTTTTTTTCTGTCACTTTCAATGTTTTATTTTCGATTAAGAAAACCAGAATCCACATTAAGTCCCTCCTTTATGGCATTGAAATGTAAAATAATTTTCATCTCAAATGTTTTCCTTTCCTGAGAGTTTTTAAAATTCCCCTTTAGTACTTTAATATTGAGGTTTTGGATGGAGTGATCCTTCTGGGAGAAGTGATGTCCTACTGGAGTGCAATATTCATCCTCTTTGTGGTTCTTGATCGAGCTCCTGTGTAGGTTCATCCTGAGCTGCAGCTTAAGGCCAGTTTCCCCAATGTTAACAACCTTTGTCACATGCTATAGCGCCAACAGTTTGCGCAGCGCTTTACAATGCAAGGAAGACATTACAATCACAATATAATTCAAGACAAGATGGTAAGGAGGGCCCTGCCCCTGAGGGTTTACAATCTACAAACATCTACAGCCTCTGTGTTTGTTGACATTCAGTCCTTTCTCTTCTAGCCGCACCTGTGCAGTAGAACTGCATAGAAGTCTAAGGGGATGATCTCTGGGTAGGAATTGGCAGTAGACAAGCCCCATAAAAGTCTAAGGCCTGGTTCACACCTGGGCGTTTTACAGCGCGTTCCTACGCCCTGTTAAAAGCTTAACATGTGAAAACCAATGATTACCTACGGGCATGGTTCCCACCTGGGCGTTTTACAGCGCGTAGGAATGTGCTGCAAAACGCCCTACGCCCAAAGAAGTACAGGAGCTTCTTTGGGGCATTTTGCCACGTGTTTACATTGGTATTCCCGAGTGTGGATCGTGGTCAACAAAGCGATAACCCCCGAGCCACACTCGGGAATACAGCGTAAAGGTCTTACCTTGTCCGCGATCCCCGATGTGTCCTCCGGCAGCTGCCGACTTCCGGGTTCTGTCCCCTGCGAACGGCCGCGTCGCAGGGGGGCAGAGCCGGCGGGAAGTTTAAAAGTGAAACTAAAAAAAATAAAAATTAAAAATTTTAAATAGAGAAAATAAAGAAAAAAAATCCTACCGCCAGTGAAACGCGTGTTTCACTGAATGGAAAAACGCCCTAAAAAATGCGAACAAAATGAGCTGAAAAAATACGCTCAGGTGTGAACCCAGCCTAAGGGGCTGTACTGCAAAGCTGTGGCTAGGAGCCACACAAACATGGAGCATGGGATGTAAACAATCCCTAGAAGCCAAGGGGGTCAGAGCTCGGTAATTACACATCTATGAATGGGAAGGGTGGGATTTGTTAGATCAGGGAAGAGGGACAAAAATGATCTTTTAAAGTGCACTTATCTTTTAAGTTGTGTTCACTCACGAAGCCCTAAATAAATCCTAAATACTGTTTGGCTGAGATTCAAGTACTTTCCAAGAGACTATTAATTAAATGAGTGAGGAATCAGCAGCATCTCAAACTGGATTTCTTCAAGTTTCCACCTTATGTCCCCACTGTGGAAGGAAATTCGTTTGTTGAGTCTTTTGCCCGTCTCCTTCCTCTCTGTACTTTATGAACAGATATAAGGACAAATCTTTCATTGGTCATACAGTAGCTATTCCCTTCAGATAAATATTAGGCACAACTTTAGAAGCACATTAACAGGCCAGCTCTTGCCAAGGAAGCTAAAAGGCCGGCAGATTGTAAAATGTGCTGAGAGAGCAGACAGGTAAGTAAGTGGGGTCACATAAAGGGGAGACAAAAGTGGTGCTTAAGTGAATGCTGTTTGGGACAAATCACCGGCTTCCTGCTGCATCCCAATCTGTGTGATTTAGACGCCATCACTCATATTCATTCACCTGGGGAGAAGGAAATTAAGACTTCTCTACAGTTTTGTGATATACATCAGGGCTGTCCAAGTGGAGGGCCAGGGGCCAGATTTTAAACATTGGTTTAATTCCCAATGCTGACAGACCAGAAAAAGGATTCTTGTTTTCAAAAAATTACAGGCATTTTCAGCTGAGAGCCTATGAGATCTGAAGTTACAGTCACATGGTGGAAAATAGAGATCCTCATCCTCATGGTACAGCTCTGTGATTTGAGCTTATTGTCCCTTGTTGCTGTTCTGGGCTAGCAGTGCATGTCAATGCACAAAAAGAATGACCTGCACCTTTTTTGTGCAACACACGGTAATGCACGGTTCAAGATGTAGTGCATTCTGGCCTCATTTATTTTATATGGAACTCCAATGCAGAGCTTTAGTGTGTTGAAACATTGCATTGTGGTGACATTTAAAATAAATGGGGTAACAATGCTGTGCACTGTGGATTGTGCAATACCATGCATTGCGGTAATGCGGAGTAAGATGCACGCTCATTACTATCACACATAGGTCTGAATGGGGCCCAAAACTTATTAATAAACTTTTAAAAAAGGATTCCTTGAGTACTACAAACAAAGAGAGAACTAAAAAGAGAGCACAGCTGAAGCTCTCTGCCTTCAGGTCCCCTCTTTTCTGACTGAAACCTTGAAGTGAGGCATGTGATAAGGGAGAAGTTACTGTTCTGACCCATTCATTGTTTCTCTATGGGAGTACGCGGCCGTACGCCGCCCTACGTTCACCCTCCTGCACGTCCGTACAAGTGCGGGTGTCCTGGCTCGGACGCAGACAGGATCCATTCTGTCAGCGTACAAGTACGGACACCCGCACCCGTACGAAGCTGTACATGCCAGACGATTCTCGTGTGAATGAGGCCTAAAACTACCCAATGACTGGTCAGAATAAAAAAGAAATATTGAAATATATAAAACTATAAAAACAATACATTTCCTTTAAATTGAGCATGTCAGTGTTTGACTAAAGTGCACATCTAACTTGTTGCTTCTAGATGATAGTGATTATAACAATAGCCATGTTACCACAATAATATTTCTTATTAAAGTGACATTAAACTCAAGAATGAATCTTAAAAATACATTCAAGTACCCTAACTATTACCAAAAATGTATCTTATTTGTGTATCACTCGGCTGTAGATCCTCAAATCATCTCTGAATTGGTGCTGACACTGTCCTTCCTTCTGGAGGGTGGCTACTTTTATTGACAAGTAGCCACCGCACCAAGCTCGCTTCAGTGATGGACCACAATTTCATGTTTAGTTTACTCATTTGTATTGAGATTGTAGTCCATCACAGGAGTGAGCTTGGAGCAGTTTACAACACACACAGGGGCCATGGGGAACAAAAGTAGCCACCCTCCAGAAGGAAGGACAGTGTCAGCACCAATTCAGAGATGATTTGAGGATCTACAGCCGAGTGATACACAAATAAGATACATTGTTAATAGTTAAGGTCCTTGAATGTATTTTTAAGATTTAACTCCTGAGTTTAGTGTCACTTTAAATTCATATAATGTATAGCAAAATGCAGACAGCATACCTCTTTAAATGATTTTAGTGTCTTTCCAGAAGTTTCTCATAAAAGAATAACCCCACTCTATCTATAATTAATGTCTTCCTACTACATTTGATGTGTCAAAGAAATTATAATAAAAGAAAATATATTTCCCCACATGGGAATATTAGTGTCTATATTTACAAGCTGTTCGCGGCTCTCATGACGATGCGTCCTCATTGTTTAGTTACATAGTGACTCGCTTATTGTTACAGTAATGATCATGTTTCCAAATATAGTGAATGATGGAAATGATGTGATTATGTAAAAGATTTGTAAGTGTCTAAATGTACTATGTGTGCCGTCCCAACATATGGTTGTGTAAATATGTACGATAATGTGTAATAAACATAAAGAATCATTGGCATAATTATGGGAATTTATGCCGCTCACATTAAACACCGAAGAAAACTTCTAAATAAAAAAGTGATTATGTTCTTTCTTCCTTATCTCTACTAGACTCCTTTGTATTACAAATCTTATGCTGGCCATAGACTGCTTCACTTTGGGACCAGTACTGATGATTCAGCCAAATGTCGAGCAGTGTGTCGCCCTGTGGGCACCATTCAGTTTGACAAAAGTGGATTTTTTTATTGACTTTTGTCCAATGAGCCAGACCGAAAATTGTCAGCTTAACTATGACTCCAGCCAATTAGCTGCAGTCACTGCTCGGGTATTTTGAAAGCCACAGCTGCCGGTTATCAGAAAACAATAGCCTGGCAGATAGCATACCCCCATCCATACTGTTTAGCGTGAATGGGGGAATCAAGTGTTTTTTCTCATTCAGTCAGTTTATGTCCAGCTTGAGTGCCAGTCCGCACCACAAAATGTGCGTTCCAGAGCGTTGGGCCCCTGCAACGCACTGGAACGCAACCCGGCCAGCTCCCTGCATTCAGGGGTCGGAGGGGGCCTGGCGGTGCATTGAAGTCAATGGCACTGCAGCCACACACACCCGCCCGCAGTGCGATCACCCGCACCTAAATGTGTGGCACATTAGTGTCTGGGTTTTCCGGTCCAGTGCGATCTGCAAAAATTCACACGCTTTTTTTGCAGATCACACTGGACCGGAACGCAGACACTAATGTGCCACGCGTTCAGGTGCGGGCAATCACGCTGCGGGCGGGGGGAGAGAGGCTGCAGTGCCATTGACTTCAATGCACCGCCACGCCCCCTCCCGCCCCTAAACGCAGGGAGGCGGCCAGGTTGTTTTGCAGAGGCCGAACTCTCTCTGGAACGTACACTTTGTGGTGTGAACTGGCCCTTAGGGTTAGAGGGGTCATATATAAGGCCCTCTGACTTAAAGCAGAACTCTGGGCAAACTTTTCTTAACCCTTGCAGTGGGGCTACCCCTGCACTGCAATGGTTAAATGCTCATTTGTTTGTAGGTGCAAAAATAACAACGTTTTACTCACCCGATCCTCCAAGACGCCTTTGTCTCTGCAGCTTCTCTCCCCCTCTGCTGCAGCGATTTAAGGTCCCTTAGTCATCATGCTCTATACACAGTGTATAGGATGTGAGAACCTTGAGAGACATATCATTGCTGCAGCAGAAGGGGAGACAGGCTGGAGGGAGTCACAGTGAGCCTGCTTGGCGGTTCGGGTGAGTATAACTTTGTTATTTTTGCACCAAACACAAACAAGCACTTAAATGCCCCACTGAAAGAGTTAAGAAAAAAGTTTGCCCGGAGTTCTTTTTTTTTTAGTGCAACTGCGGCCTAGCTACAGACATTCAGATGTTTGCATATTTTAGCTGTATGCAAGCTTCAAAACACTAACCTCTGCAGTTGTGGGAACTGTGACGCAATTCATCCGCAAAATTTACTGCAAAAGCACAGAAGTGGTTTAGGTCATTCTCTCAGCATCGCAGCTCAACCTGCTCCCAACTCCCAGGAGTGACTCAGCAGCCTTCCAGCCTATTATTCTCCAATGTAAATACGGAGCATGCGCTCTGGGAGTAGGGAGCAGAATGAGCTGAGCTGGGGAGCAACAAGGTTATGTCATCCAAAGCAGGTTTGTGACTTGTAACTAAAATGCACCACAAATGTTCCCTACCTAGGATGTAGTGTCTGGAAGATGTGGATGTTCCTGCATTCTCCCTCCTCTTTCTCAACTGATTTGGTCTTCCTAAAGAAAGAACAGACAGGAAGATTCAGCAATAATTTGTGTGCATCCTCTTTCCTGGTTTTCTAGCATTTTTTCAGAAAACGGGCACATAAAATACTATTTTTAGTTCCTGGTGGAGTCCCATCGCCATTAAAGCTGAACCCTAAGCAGATATGAAAGACACAAATGAATGCAACTCTGCATTTGAAAAAAACAAAACATTTCATGATGTTTTATAGATTACAAACAGTGTGGCTACCTAAACATGACACAATTTCAGCCTCTTGCAGCTCCTGTACAGTCGATCAGTTCATGTTAGGGATGCACCGATATATCGGCGCCGAAACATATCGGCCGAAAATGCAACTTTTGGCATAATGCCGAAAGAGCCATGTTTCGGCCGATACATCGGTGCATCCCTGGTTTCTTTTCTCCCCGCTGGACGCTGCTCTGTGTTCCAGCAGGGAGAAAAGAAAATGACAGCCGAGCGCTGCAGGACGAGAGCACTGTGAGCGGCTGGCGTCTCTCCTCCCACACCGCTCAGCCACCTATCATAGTCCGGCAGAGCGGTGTGGGGGCGAAGACAGCGATGTCACAGGAGGCTGGGCTCTCCTGTCTACACCGCTCGATCAGCCTCCTGTGACAGCGTGTCAGAGAGGAGAGCAAGGTACACACACTCAGTGATCAGTGATCGCTGAGTGTGTGTACATAATTGAGGACATGGTAAGTTAACTATGTCCTCAATTATGAATGAATGGGAGTGATCTACATCACCCCCATTCATTCATAATTGTAGTTATAGTAAACAAACAATGTACTCATGTTATCAATGAACAGGAACACTCATAGCGGATTCCTGTTCATTGATAACAGGGGACACAGAAAAAGATTGAGGACTCTGTTTAGACCCCTAATATTTCCCCGAAGCCCCTAAAAGTAAAGTAAAAAATAAATATATTTAATAAAAAATGAATTAATAAATAAAAATAATAAATTAAAAAGTTTATAAAAAATAAAATATGTAAAAAAAAAAATCGAAAAAATAAAAATAAAAAACATTTTCGGTATCGGTTTCGGCCTGACATTTTTTTTAAATTTCGGTTTCGTTTCGGTTTTAAAATTTCCATTTCAGTGCACCTCTAGTTCATGTGCTAACAAAAAGCATGCTAATTGGAAAAGAGAGTGACAGAGAGATGAGCCCTTCACTGTGCTGCTTCTCTTTTTCACTGTACAGGCTTGGGGCAGGTCCAGGATGACCGGGCTAAGGGAAGTGGGTTGAATAATGATGACCATAGGACTGTGGACATCTAGTGGCAATAAAAAGTACTGCAGGGGAAATCTCTGGATTTCAAAAGCTGGTTTTGTTATTCTCTTTTAACCACTTCAAGACCAGGTGTTTAGACCCCCTCCCTGGCCAGGCCATTTTTCAGTGTTCAGCGCTGCGGTACTTTGACTGACGTTTATTCCGTCAACGCTGTACTGAAATTAATTTTATACCATTTTTTGGGGACAGATAGAGCTTTATTTTGGTGGTATTTAATCACCACTTATTTGTTACTATATTATTTTTTTTTATTATGTTAGGAAACAATGATTATTACCCAAATTTTTGGTAAAATATAAAAGACGGGGTCACGTCGGGTAAATAGACATCAAACATGTCATGCTTTTAAATTGCGCGCACCCGCGAAATCGCAAAAAACTACCATATCCAAAATTGACCATAAGTGACGCTTTAAAAACTTTTACAGCTCATCAGTTTAGTGTTATCAGTGATTGATGGCCCTAGAATGATTTCTCTCACTCCGACGTTCGCGACGATATGTAACATGTGCGGCGTAATGGGCGAAATCGTCGTTTTCGCACCCGACGCCTGTTTGCATGCGTGTATGTATGGGGGGGGACTTTTTTATTTGTAACTTTATATTTTTTTGGGGGGGGGACTTACATTTTTTTTTCACTTAACTTTATTGCTATCACTTAGGGGGGTTATAAAACCCCCTTATGTGATAACAAAATATGTGACAGGTCCTCTTTATGGAGACATCAGGGGTCTCCAAGACCCCTAATGTCACCTAGGACCCCCCTGATGAAGCTGATGAAGCAGAGATCTGCTTCATCAGCTTCTCTCCAGCATCTGAAGCTGGAGAGTGACACAAGAATGCGGAAGTGATGTAAAATACATCACTTCCGCATTCTGACAATGGAAAGGGGACCAGAGGGAGCTCGTGTACCGAGCTCCCTCTGATCCCCTGTGACAGAGGCTGTATGCTGGTCCCGTGCTCGCATCGAGCACAGCGGAGCCCGGGACCAGCTTGACAGCTCTAGGGGGGGAGCCGGGGAGGGAGGGGCCCTTCCGCACATCACCGGACCTCATACAAGCGATCCGCCGGTTCCATAGCCGGCGGATCGCTTGTATATTAATGGGCATCGCTGCCCGTTTTGAAATAGCTGGCATTTCCCGCTCGCGCGCGCCCAGCGGCACGCGCGAGGGGGCGTGGCTGAGCGGACGTCTAAAGACGCCCGCTCAGATCTAGATAGCTCCTGGCCAGCCGGGAAGTGGTTAAAGGGCTATTCATTTTCAACTTGTTATTTTATGCTGGAGTTCAGCTTTAAAAACATTTTAACTTCAAACAGCAAAAGTATTTATTATTTAAAGTCACTTGACTCCAACTTAAATATACAGTTTAAGTAAAGAGCACCACCACAACTTATCATATGCTTCATTAATAAATAATTGACTGCTCCTTTATCCAACTCTGAGGGGTTATTCACAAAGCTGCCGAAGGCAGCCGAGTGAATAACCCAGCCGAAGTGAAGTGAGCCGAACACTGTTCTGCTATTCACTTCTGTCTTGTGCGGCTGATTTCAGCTGTACATCAGCTAACATCAGCTGTACATCGGATGCCTTCGGCTGCCTCCAGTCAACCGAACATGATCTGCAAGTTCGGCTGAGCCGAAGTGCAAAAGGACTTCGACTCAGCCGATTTAACATCTGGATCAGCTGAGCCGAAGTTCCAGCAGCTCACTTGCTGCTGTTCACCCCTATTCTCATAGGGGCCAAACGGCAGTGAGTGAATAGCCGAATGCCTCCGAGAAAAGCAGAATAGAAAGTAAGTTTAAAAAGTGAAAAAAAAAGTTGCAAAATGATTTTTAAAATGATTTTTAAAAATAGGAAACAAATGTTTTTCTAATATTTTAAAGAAAAGAAAAATAAATATAAAAAAGAAAACATTGGGCGGAGCTAGCAGTGACAGCTAGTTCCGCCCAACTGTTTCTTATTGGCCGGCACCTGCTAGAGTCCTGCTAGCAGGTCCCGTCCAATGAAAAACAACTGGGTGGAGCCAGCAGTGATGTCACGACCATTTCTGCCAAGTTGTTTTTGTTTCATGACAGATCAGCGTCCCCAGGTCATTTGGGGACGCCGATCTGTCATTACAACTGAGCGGAGCCAGCCGTGAGGTCACAGCTGTCATTTGCGGGGTGAACGGCCGGCCTTTCTGGCAGGCCATTCTCCCCGCTTCGGCTGTCACTTCAGCTCAGTCGAGCCGAAGCATATGCTTACGGCTCGGCCGCCTTCGGCTGCTGTACGGGTTCTTGTGAATAGCCCGTACAGCAGCCCTTCGGTTCGACTGACCCGAAGGGCAGAGGTGGCCGCAGAGAGCCGAAGGATCAGCCTAAGCTACAGCTGGATCCTTCGGCTCTTTAGTGAATAACCCCCTGAGTCTTGTTACCACAGCAAGGTATAGCAGTTTAGCTTCCCCCACCAGGAATAAGTGAGATGCACATAAAACCCCATTATTATTATTATTATTTTAAGCCTGTGGTGGGTGCGCAAAAACGAAATACCACAGTGAACAAAATAAGTGCGCGTGAACACACAAAAGAATGCCCTGTGGTGTGTCTCAATGGATCATCTCCTGAAGAGATAGGGCCCTTTCCCTGACCCCCCGGGCACAAGTTTCCTGACAGGGGCAGAGCACTCTTGTCCACCTAGCCAAAGCCAGGTGGACCCATTGCTCTGGGTCAGCCAAAGGCAACCACCAAGTACTAGGTTTGGGGGCTCCCTGGTTCCAGGGGGGAAGGAACCTAATGGCCACACATCCTCCGCCTAGCAGGCTCGAAGACCCATACCCTTCATCCTCATGGAGTGAAAAAGTAACACACATAAATAGTGAAAGTGCAGAAACTTCAGAAGAACAATAAATAAAGTGTCAGTCTACATACATTGGCTAGGCCATGCAGCCCAGTATAAAAAGTTACCCCTGGTCTTAGCCATAACGCCTAGCCCTAGCAGAGAAAACCCCATTAAAGTGCAACTGAAGCCAAACCTTTTAGTTTTGGATAGAGTAGAGAGGGATATAAACACCTGTCATGTTTTATTGATGTATGTGTCCCCGTTATGGAAATTCATCCTCTCTATTTGTCCTGGTGACCATTATCAATTAAATTGAAAGTCCCAAACTTTGGGTCAACACCAGATCAGTAATAGATGGGAAATGTTCCTATAGGGACATTAGTTCTGGTGTCCTCCAGGAATTTCCCTCGCTTTGGAGGGATTTCTTCTCACTTCCTGTTGTGGCTATCGGACAGGAGGTGAAGGGAAACCTTCTCAAGTTCACAGGGGTTATAACCCTCACTTTCTCTATCCAGTACTCAAAATAAAAGGGGGGTTTGGCTTCAGTTCTACTTTACCTGAACCACATTTTTCGTCTATAAAGTAGGTGCGTCTGAGCACTGAGCTGGAGTTTTGAGAGATGAGCTCCATTTTTTTTTTGCCCAATCTAGAAGCATCGG
This sequence comes from Nanorana parkeri, assembly GCF_000935625.1. Taxonomy (NCBI): domain Eukaryota; kingdom Metazoa; phylum Chordata; class Amphibia; order Anura; family Dicroglossidae; genus Nanorana; species Nanorana parkeri. The sequence goes on from NW_017306635.1 coordinate 929,540, forward strand.
TCAGACATTGAAGGGCACACAAGCAGGTAATATCTCAAAATGCCTGATATAAAAAATTGACAAAGGAATGGCTTATATTTACGGATATCTCTTGGCACTGAATTAGCTCCATCCAGGTCAGATCTTGGACCTGGCAAATGTTTTTTGCTTATTTCTAAATCCAGTAATATTTTTCACAACATGTAAAACTTCCTTCACTTTCCAGACTCCCTCAGCACCCTTCCGTCTCCTGCCTCGTCATGGTGATAAATATTCTAGGAGAGTTGGAGGCAGTTTATAATGTTTGCAGCTGGTGTAAATTCTCAGTCTGGGCCTGAGCATTTGGTAATCCGTCCTGGGAGATGGATGTGTTTTGTAATGCAATGTTGTCCAATCAATAACTTATTATTATATTAAAATAAAGGGTAGAATAGAGAACAAATATTTCTGTACCATGGCAGAAAAGTTATCAGAGACTTCTGGTTAACCCTGTAATAATCGGAATCTTTCCTTCGTGAATGGCTTCTTATTGTGCAACAAAGTACCATTAACATTTGAATGATTAGTCACAGTAAGGCCGTGCAAAGTGCAATCGCTATGTGCAGTAACCCATAACCTCCAGATTTCAGTTTACTGTACTCATATAATTTAAAAGGTGACTTCTGATTAACTGCTATGGATTATTGCACTTCAAGTAGCTGTTGTAGTTTGGATCTCTCTATTAAATAAGCTTGAATAATATGTTTTAGTGATAAAGGAGGTAATTGAAACACAAGTTCTTATATAATCAATAAAATACATTTATTAGGTAAAAAGTTATGTGTGCAGCTATAAAGATGTGTCCTGGAAGAGTCTCCCCTGTCTGCTAACCCCTGCCAGGATAATATCACTGGCCATAGACATTAGAGGGCAGTCGACAGACATATTGATGCAAGAAGGGACAACACAGCTAGATGTCCTCAGTGTTGACCTAACCCTGGGGGAAGCCAGCAATCAGCCAAATCTATCCAACACAGCAAACTCCCTAGAGATTGCATATGCCTTCTCTATGACTTGAATGTTTGCTTACAATTCCTTAAATGTTTCTATTAGCCCATCACTATGATGGACTTAGCTATTGGTCAATAGGAATGTGTGTTGAAGGCAAGCTCCGTCAGTACCAGGAAGCCTCACTGGTCAAAAGGAATGTGTGTACCAGGAAGCTGCATTGGTCAATAGGTCAATTATGTCTGGATCCGGCCAGAGGCTGGGCCAGCTGTACCCGGCCCCTTCCCTGTCCATTCCGCCAGTCAGCGCTGGAGGATCGGAGCGGGGTGGGGGGAATCCAGCCCCTCCCCTGCCCCTCCCCTGCAGAGAGCCGTGACAGGATTGAGAAGTGATCGAACGCCGGTATGTGTTCGCTCACCTCCCGATCTACTGAGCCGACCTGTGACAGTCTCATTGTCACAGGTTGGCTAGAACTATGAGGTGAGTGAAAAGCACTCACCTCATAGTTCTCCTTTAAGGCTGAACTCTAGGTAGATATAAAAGAGTCAAATGAATGCAGCTCTGTAATCAATAATACATAATTACAGGAACCGTGTTACCAACTTGGAAAAATGCAAGTAAAAGCACAGAAAAGTCAAGTGTTCTAATTTTTACTTGCACTGTTTTTGCTGCTCATAAATGGTTTCTTATTGACTTGCAGCTTTATTGATATAGCTGCCTTGGAAGGGCATACTACTCACTTGAGTGACAGCTCTTAGTCAGATGTGGCCGCAGACATCACATCCAAAATGGACACACCTAGCAGCAGTCTGGATATCTAAAACAGGGCTTCCTTATGCGTGGGTCGCGGCCCAATATGGAGTCACACCAGTGAATGAGGGGGGGGGGTTGTGACTAAAAATCTGAAACCCAGGGCTGCCATCAGGGGGGGTACGGCCAGTACTCGTGTGAGGGGCCCAGAAGTACATGCTTGCAGGAAAGTTTCTTCTTTTTTCAGGGGGCGGAGCCTTTTTTACCTGGCAGAAGCACGAAGAGCAAGGCAGGAGCAGACCACAGCTGCTGGAGTGTAAAAGTAATTTTTTCCAGCAGACATCCCAGGAAGGGGGAGTGGTTGTTATTGGTGATAGCGACAGAGACACCAACTGACTGTCGGCAGGCAGGGGGGCTGAAGGAGGAAAAAGACACCGTGGTGAGTAAGGGACGTGACTCGAGCAGTGAAGTACTCCAGTCACATCCCTGCCACTCCTCGCTATGACTCCTCCAATTACATAACACATTGCTTCCTACAATGGTGCACCGTTAGGGCACATTCACACGGTGGCTGGCTTTTTTCTGCACTTCATAAATTCCAGTCGCTACAAGAGCATATAGAAAGCATTGTTTTTTTATGTGCCCTGTTAAACCTGTAATGCTTCCTTCAGGTAGGTTGCAGTGCATTGCAGAAAAATGCAGACATGTTGCATTATTTCACAGTGCACTGGAGCTAACCTGAGTTATCATATTTTTTCATCGCAGCATATGAATGAATGAAATGTCAAGATAATATTGTTTTAATTAAGATAAAAGAAAAAGGTAAACAGTGTCTTGCTTTGTAACAATGCAATGAACCACCACCCACCACCAGCACACAATGGACCCTAGCCTGCATATACATGATCGTTTTAACATGAGGCTCATGTGAACCGGTGCTTATTGTGCAAAACCCATGGTATGTCTAGCTTCTGTAATACTTTTTTTTTATAGTATAGTGCCCCCCAGAGGCAGAGAGGGCTGGCATTTCACTCTCAAGGATTGGGTCTTAGTCTGGTTGTGGGATGTGAACAGTAAATTGGGTGCCAGTCACTTTAAGCACCTTTTCAATACTTTATTGTAGAACAGCCAAACAGAGAGAGGGCTACAGACATCCATGGGCAAAAATAGACTCCAGACTCCCCAATCCCTTCCAGCTTTCACAGTGCAGGAATACTTTAATTGAGCAGAAGATGACACTGTGTAATAGAGCCACAGTTGGACAGAAGACATGCTTGAGGTCCTCCCTGGGAGAGACACCAAACTTGTTCCTGAGGTCCATGCCATCTTGGCATTCCTGGCACCTATAACAGACAAAAGGTTCTCCATCCCAGACAGTTCCGTACCCTACCTGGGTCCACATTTGGCCTCCTGCAGATTTCCGGCCTAGTCAACTTCTTCAACTGTGTACACCCTATCTCCAGGCTGGGGCCCAGGGAGCAGACTGACTGAGCACATGGCAATTCCTGAGTTATTATGCACTTTACCAGTATGCACCACTGGCCATTAAACTCCTAATGATTGGCTGGACAGACATAGACACTTCCAATGTTCTGCCATTGGCTGCCCCACTCTGTGGCAGGGTCGCACCTCACCGCAGGCAGGTGCATATAATAGCAGAACACCTAGGAATGACCAAATGATCACAAATTAAAAATCAGCCAGACTGATTACAGTTCCACCACCACTAAATTTAAGTGCCACCCCACATAGGGCGAAGGGGCTACAATAGTATATTTATTTTGTATGAAATTTCCAGCAACTGATATTTTACATCTGGTTGGTATTGGCAGTGCATACAGTGGCTACCTAAATAGGGCTTGAGTAAAGCAATACAGCTGTGATTCATTTCTATAGTTTTTTTTTTTTACTATAGTGTATTTAAAAGTAGTCATTATTTTATACTTATATTCAAATCTAAAGATCTAATTGCTGTCCCAACTAGACCTATATATCAATTACAGGGTTGAGGAAATACAGGATAATCACATTGTGAAGAGCTGGAGCTCCTGTTTATTGTCTCCTGTCCCAGGCTGCCTTCCTGACGGGAGCCCTGCCTGTAATCTTTAGAAATACTGCTCTTGCTCTCTATTAATTTAAGGATATGGAGGTGACAGGACAGCCCGGTATAATTAGTTCACGTTATTAATGATTTAATATTGTCCTTTTTGTGCAGCTCGCTGCCTTTATGAAACCGAACAGTTCATCTCTGCCAGAAATGTTTTATGTCCGTAGTAAATGAGATCACTTTGTTATAGCTTCTCTCTGAGAAAGAGCAGCCAATCACGGGCAAGGGCAGGGCTGCTTGATTAGTGGTACTCATGGTTGGATGAGTCCTTTAACCTTTTTAATGCTGGTAAAAGCAACACAATTCACTGTGTCTGGATCTTGCCAGCCATGGAAAGGCTGTCTGGCATAAAATGAGACAACAATTAACTAACTAACTAATCAACTAACAATTAACTAAATAGTTCAACATAAACAAAAGCTTGTATTTTATAAAATAGAGCAATTACAGGTGGACCTGAACTCAAATTTTTTTTAAAGTTTGCTCTCTTATAGGGAACATCTTTGTTTATTGTGCCTAAGAAGTACCCTGAAAAATCTACCTTCTGTCTTAAATTCCTCCTGAAAAAGACAGAACTTCCTTTGCCTAAAGCCTCATTGCTGTATTTCTGCAGTGTGAGTTCATCTAAGACACCTCTACCTATGACTGAAAGTCTTATTATATTTGGAGGGAGATTTGGTGATGTCACTATTGTGTTGCTCATCATTCTCCTTGCTGGAGAGGAAGCTGTACCTGTGGACCTGCAATGCACGAATATCCCTGCTTCTGCTTAATTCAATCTGTGGAACAGTTTCATCCATCTCTCCTGCTGCCTATTGATCACTAACTCACGAGGCATTAGATCATGAGTCATTAGGGAAGGGGGGTTCCAACATGAAATACCAAGTAAGTTGCCTCCACATATTGGCACAGTGTGGAGCAAGGTATCATAAGTCAATAATGGTTAAAGTGTAATAATAAAACCAATTTGCTATGGGAATGTATAATAAGCTGCTGTGCCCAAAAAAAATAGTGAAAAGATTATGCCCAGTATCGTGAACCAAGTGACACTGCACTAATATAAATGAAAATAAAAAACTCCATTGTGTTTGTTTTTCATTCATCCATTAAGTGTTAGCATGTGCGTGCGTGCGTGCATCCCTCCTCCTAGATCCAAAATCACTAATGTAACATAGTTATACAAATGTGAAAACAAAACCATCCCATTCAGTTAAATAGCATCAATGTATATAGCATCAATGTGTGTGTATCAATATATATATTGTGGGGAACCCCAGGGGTACACATGCGTCTTCAACACAGTCCGATATAAATAAACAGTTTTTATTTTATCCAGCGGTAACAGAACAAACAGCTTTCTTCAGCAAAACGGTAAAGTAAAAGGCTTTGCTCAGCAAACATCAAACATAAAGATAAAGTCCTTCAATAAGATTGCACTGCGTAGTGCGTTTAGGTGATCTCACCAAGATAGAGTCCACTTGCTTCTGAGCAGCCACACACACAGACCTGTCTGTCTCTCAGCTTCCCCACTCCTCTCTCACCTGTGTTACCTTTTAACAGGAAGGACTGTAGGGGAAGTACCTGCCCTCCCAAGTTAACCCCTTCTTTGCTCTCAGCCCTGCTGACTCTCCACAATATATATATACAGTATATATTGTGACAGGGTACACGATTCTGTGTATGTCAGCGAGAGGTTGAAAAGGGCAGCTTTCCCTGGCTAGGAAAGGGTTAAGCCTGGCCAACAGGTAAACCTCCTCTCTCTCTATTAATTAGCCTGCACCTGATAGTGACTGGGAGGGAGTGAGAGCTCAGAGTGAGATCCAGGCTGCACTGGATGGACACAGACTGGAGAGTGTCTGCATATCTGGGGAATAAGGTCTGTCAGAACAATTGTTTGTATTGGACTGTGGTTTTTGTCCATTTATACTGGAAGCTGGAATAGCCGCTCCAGTAGGACGTAGTGAGGGACACTACTGTTTAGTTAGCCTCCTAAGGTGGAGTAGGCCTTTTTGTTTGTGTTACTTTTTCGTTGGATGCAATAAAGCTGCATTTATTGCCATTACTGTTTAAAGACCAGTGACTTTCCTACAATATATATATATAAACCAGATCAAAACAAATGTCCAATAAAGAGTCCTAGTGATGGTTTCCAATCTATCCTAGTAGTCAGTATTATATGACCAGGGCTTCAAAAATTTAAGGACGATTCACCAATCAGTCAAAAATGTCACCAGTCAGCATGACCGGACTATAGCCTTGCAATTTATGTTAAAAATGTTAAGGGACAGATAGAGCGTCATTTTGTAATCACCAATGGGGGGGGGTTATTTTTTACTATATAATGAAAAAAGTACCGTAACTTTATAAATTTGGGGTAAATAGACACCAAACATGTCAAGCTTTAAAATTGCGTGCGCAAAATCGGCCACACCGAAAATTTACCATAGGCGACACTTTTAACGCTTTTACAGCTCATCAGTTTAGTGTTATCAGTGACTAATGGGCCTAAAATTATTGCTCTCACTGCGATGTTCACAGTGATATGTAGAATGTGCGGCACAATAGGTGCAATCATTGTTTTCGCATGTAGGCGCACCTAACGCATGTTTGCATGTGTATGTGGGGACAAGGGGACTTTAAAAAAATTTAGGGTTTTTTTATGCTTTAATTTTTTTATTACTCTCAAATTAATTTTTTTACACTTAACTTTATTGCTATCACATAGGGGGGCTAAGAATCCCCCTATGTGATAGCCAATTTACATGACAGGTCCTCTTTATGGAGACATCAGGGGTCTCCAAGACCCCTAATGTCACCTAGGGACCCCCAGAAAAGCTGATGAAGCAGAGATTTGCTTCACCAGTTTCTCCCCAGCTTCTGAAGCTGGAGGTGACAGCAGAATGCGGAAGTGTTGTAATATAGATCACTTCCTGCATTCGGGGAATGGAGAGGAGATCAAAGGGAGATCGTGTACTGATTTCCCTTTGATCTCCTGTCACAGGGCAGCCGTGCCGGTCCTGGCGATTTGAGAAATCGGTCCCTGTTTGCCCAACTTTTTTCCACCCAGCTCCCTTGTTTTGTTTTTTCATATTTACCAAGTTGGGTGGTGTTGGCAGGGCCCCCCTTGGCTCCAATGTTGGGCGATTCACAGACACATAGCAGGCCTGCACTGATATACAGCTATTTGCAGAAGTGCATTCTTTTCAGACTTGGCCATTCTTTAAAGAGCAGAGTCCCCTAGATTGTGCATCAAACCACATAGCAATTTTATTACTCACTTATCCCCTTCCTTTGTTACAAAGTTCATTAGCAGACCTTCCTTTTTCTGGTGCCTTCCAGCAAGAATAGCATTTATCTAGATTATTCCCAGCAGTCTTCTGCAGCTGACAACTCCTAAGTATCTTTGCAAGTTTCACATCTCTCATAATTGGATGTGACATCAGCAAACAGCAAGCACTTATCCGACACAAAGATTCACAAAGATTCACTTTGAAGGGAAGGAACAATTTTCAAGAGTCAACTTGTTGTTATCTCATTAGCTCTTACGTCTGCTTGTTAGTTCCACAGCAACACACGCTGGAATCTGAGCAAAAGTCAAGAAAAGAGAGGTAACTCAGCAAGTGGCTTTTATGTGAGCGAAGAAAGGACCCTTGAAGACAGTTGTTGCTTTTCATTTTAATAGCCTACGCTGTACTGGTACCACACCCATGATAAGTAGTGGCATCAGCTATTCACGGTTGTATTTCATCACAGGCTAAAGTGACCGCTGAATAACTACAGCTTAGATAGTATATAAAAGAAGGCAGAATGGAAAGGGTTACATTCTTAAGAGAGTAGGGTTTGCCCTGAGACTCTGAAGGGACCATATGCACTTTCTCCTAGGATTGGTGCCTTTGGAAACAATATAGATAGTTGTAGGCTCCTCAGCCAATCCCACAAGACTAGACTGGATCAGCAGTCATGAGTTAATGCAGAGCATCTGGGTCTCCACAGTTTTTGTTCCTCACATGTCTGCTAGATGTCCTACAAGAGTATTCTTCTAGTGTGAGTTCCCTTTCTTGGCTTGGGTGCTCCCTGGGAGACTCTTTTTAGATGTCCTCTCAGGTAATGCTGGCAATAAAGTTGGGAATTGCAACACTTTAGCGCAAAGGAACAGACAACTCTAAGTGTGTGGGGAAAGTAACCCCAAAGCCCTGCTAAAAGAAAAAATAAATAATTAGTTTTCTTTAATAAATCACCACTCCTGTGTACACCATCTACAATTCATTAAAAAGGGAATGTACTCTAGAGACAATGCAATAATTTAATAATTTTACCAATTTATAGATCACTGGTTCGGCCTCATTTGGAGTATGCAGTTCAATTTTGGTCACCAATCCACAGAAAGGATGTCCTGGAGCTGGACAGAGTCCAGAGAAGGGCAACAAATTTAATTAAGGGGCTGGAGGATCAAAGCTTTGAGACAAGGTTACTAAATGTAAACATGTTCACGCTGGAAGAGAGGCGATTAAGGGGGGACATGATTTGCATGTACAAAATGTTTAATGGTGATGGCAACATCAGCAATAAACTTTTTTACTGTAAACTCCCTAAAGAAGACTAGAAGCCACCACCTAAAATTGGTGGAGAAAAGATCTAACCACAAAGGGCGTAGGGGCTTGTTTGCAGTTAGAGCGGTTAAACATTGGAACTCTCTTTCACAAGCAGTGATATCAGCAGAGAGTGTTGAATTATTCATAAATCATTTACATACCTTCCTTAGAGACCATAACATACAGGGGTATAGGTACTCTTAAAGACTAGAACACACAGCGACACATATGTACAAAAGCATGCGCACACACACACGTTGAACTTGATGGACCTGTGTCTTTATTCAACCTCAAATACTATGTAACTATGTAACTATTATTAACATGCCAGAAGAAGACCCTAATGTGAAGGTAAATGAGGAGAATGACTTCCTAAGATGAACCTGACTAATACTATGGATAGACTGACCTAGCATCTAGGAAGCAGCATGAATCAGGCAGGCTTTGAGCTATTTTCAGGCTGAAATACTTATAATAGCTGTTAAACAGGCACAGGACTGGATTTCCATCACTGGAGCCTTTAGGCACCCAACCTTTGACACTTAATGCAGCACCCCTCTGCTAGGATCATCACTGTTACCACAGCATAAATTCTTGTTTTACTGGTCCCTTACCTGTCTTAGAATATTGTGATAAACTTATATGAGATAACTGTGGGAAAATATATATGTGGCCAATACCTGTACAGGAAAGAGCTGCCTCTTTTGCCTATAGGTACAAAACTACCCTGCCAAAAAAATCCCCCCTGACCAGATGTAGAATTAAGTTGACTCCAATGTTAAGTTAGCCATAGATACTATGGCATCTGTAAACACGAATGGTTGTGTTGGGTGACTATGTAACTATTCATATTTAGGGATTCCAGAAAATGCCTAAACAGAAATGTATTAGGTGACAGGTTTTGGTTTAACACAGCAGGTTCCTTCTCCAGGGCAAAGTATTAGTGATGCAACAAAGTTTTATAACTTGTCCAGTCTCTATTACCCCTGATTATCCTCAGCTGTCCGTGTTTAGTTTAGTTTAAACATACTTTAATTGTGTTTTGCTATGTTCCACTGTACACCTTAGCCCCCCAGTCGTCGTCCCCTTATCTTTTTTGCTGTCTGGCCAGTTAGTACAGTCCCTTAAAGGAGAACTATGAGGTGAGTGCTTTTCACTCACTGCATAGTTCTAGTCGACCTGTGACAATGAGATTGTCACAGATCGGCTCAGTAGATCGAGAGGTGAGCGAACACATACTGGTGTTCGCTCACCTCTCGATCCTGTCACGGCTCTCTGCCGTGACAGGGGTGGGGCTGGATTCCCCCCTCCGATCCGCCAGCGCTGACTGGTGGATCGGACGGGTGAGGGGGCGGGTACAGCTGGCTCTGCCTCCATATAGGCAGAGCAAGCTGCCACTCACGCAGCTGGGTGGATCCAGACATAATTTTCGGGATCCGCTTCAGCTGTGGCGTCTCAGTATACCGCGAGCAATAGCTCGCTGTATACTGAGCTTAGGGTGATGGGAGGACGCTAGTTTGTGTCCTCCCGTTACCCTAAGGAGAACTATGGGGAAAAGCCTTAACCCCATAGTTCTCCTTTAATAGTCTTTCTTCAGGCAGCCATGGAGTCAAAAGATGCTGATGGTCTTCTTTCAACTGCAAGAAACCTAGAGAAAAACATCTTCTGCGTGTTGGAAACCTGGATTAAACTAAACTGAACTCTAGAGCTGAGGTGAGTTTCACTGCCTGCGAGTCTTGTTATGTAAATAAATAATTGCAGAAACGTCACCAGCACACCAAATCCTTATAGGATCAAAGTTCGTAGATTTTATTGCAAACTCATGTCAGTTACACAAGCGCTTTCGGGGCCACACAGGGTCCCTTCATCAGGCA